>NC_039364.1:234555663-234855663 GCF_003573695.1 Papaver somniferum | reverse complement strand
TCTCGCAACATCGTTATGCTCAAGATCTTCTTATTCGAGTAAAAATGGATGGCGTTAAACCAATTACTACTCCGCTAAGTACTTCCGGTGATGTTTCCTCTGATCGTAGCACTTTATTAACAGATGCTACTGAATATCGTAGCATTGTTGGAGCTTTGCAATATTTAACTTTTACTCGTCCGGATCTTGCATTTGCTGTCAATAAGGTTTGTCAATTTATGCATGCTCCTACAGAGTTTCACTGGGGGTTAGTTAAACGTATTCTTCGTTATCTAAAGCATACAAGTACGTTTGGTATACTTCTTAAGCCATCCCCTTCTTTACAATTATCTTTCAGTGCATATACTGATTCTGATTGGGCTGGTTCTCTTGATGATCGTCGTTCTACAAGTGGATATTGTGTTTATTTGGGTGGTAACATTATTTCTTGGAGTGCTCGTAAGCAAAAGACTGTTTCTCGTTCTAGTACTGAAGCTAAATATCGAGGACTTGCTATTGCTACTGCCGAAATAATGTGGATTCAGTCACTTATTTCTGAGCTTCGTATATCCACACGCTCTCCTCCCATATTATGGTGTGATAATCTTGGTGCAACTTATCTCACAGTTAATCCTATATTTCATGCTCGGACGAAACATATAGAAATTGATTACCACTTTGTTCGTGATCAAGTAGCTTCCAAGCTTCTTGATGTCCGTTTTATATCTTCTAAAGATCAAATTGCGGACATATTCACCAAACCACTTTCTAGTGATCGGTTTTCTCTTTTAAGGTTCAAGCTTACGGTTCAAGATAACCCGTTACGCTTGCGGGAGGGTGTTAACACAACGTGACTTAACTCTCAAGATAACACAACTTGTATATTTGAAAATCTCTGTATATTAGGGAATTGTCTTTATTTGGGAAAGATTGTATCTTAGCCCTCAAGTTAGTTATGCATATATATGCATTCAGTCTTTGTATATTCTATATATTGAAATCAATTAAAAACAGTCTTGTTTAATCTTGTCTCTCTTCTCTTTAGTTAATCCTAGTAGTTAATCCTTTAACCTAGAAGTTCTATCTAGGATCACGTGCAGTTGTCCTGGGAAAGATTAAGGAAGGATGTGTGTAATTATATTCGAAGATTTAGTGTCGCAAACCAACAGCTGGTTACCGTATTGTTTCTTTTGAGTATGTTATGTGGCTGAATAGGCTTGCAAAGACAGAAAAGCTTAATGATGACCCAAAAACATTTCCAACAAAAGTTTTTGAATTCCTGTCTTTGGGTGATGTTTCTAGGAGGAAGAATGATACTACATATTATACAGGTGATGCAGATGGTGCATTATTAAGTTGTTTTTAAATAAAAAAATGTATCCACGAATGATGTAAACTGTATTTTTGCTTTTTTGAAGCTGTCGTTGGAAAGCGCAGATCTGCCTCTAACATTGTGAAAAAGACGGTTGGTGATGGTTATGTCTTGATGTGAAAAATTGTGATCGAAAATGGGAGGTATAATAAACTGAATTTGTGATTTAAATTTTCAACATTTGTCAGCAAGTGAGACTCAGTTCAACGGGAATCATGCAAATGCTTAGGTCATGTGATGTGAATTAATAATGGCTTCTGCGAGTTTTGTTGTTGGTGTTTTCAGGCGGTAACAATGGCCTATGCGAGTGAAATTGTTTTGTTGGGGCTTGATGGATGCTACCTTTATGGATGGTTGAAAATAATATAACGGTACCTTATTAGCAAGGTCCGTTTTCACTTATTTCTTGATCCACGGATGATACCAACAGCGGGTTCAATGGTGATTTAAGTACCATGCAGAATTGGGAGAGCCAGAAAAATTGACAGAAGTTCACAATTCATATACATAATATGAATGCATCTTTGACAACATTGGTGGGCTTTCGAAGTTGTAAATGATCATAAGCTTCATGGAAATTGTGAGTCAAGATACTATCACTAAACTAGTCATTATTTTTGACACCGATTTTTTTCAAGCTAAATGATGATTTTTTCAACAAATCTGTTTAAGTATTTGCATGAATCTTCGATATTTAATGTCCACTGCCACCAGTTCTATTTCTAATTGATTAACTCCTCGACAAACTGCTCTGGAAATGATTCTTCGTATTCAAGAAAGTAAATAGAAGCCATTCGGCTAGGAAGAGATCTAGGCTGAGCAACCATAAGGTTCAGACTTGGCAAGAGATTGAAAGAACATCTTTCTTATTGGGAGATGGAAAGGATATCTTAAATGCATCGAAAGATGCTAGAGTGGAGGAATCAAGTGATGATTATGAATTGGAAAGCTGGGGTAGAGCTCATAGTGGGGCATCCGCTTCTTCATCTCTGGCGTCTTTTTCTGGATCTCGCTATTTATCCCAGAATTCTCCTGGAACCCCTGCCCTGGCTGATCCATTCTTAAGGTTAATATGTGAGGTAGTAAATAAAAAACTAAAATTGTACTTCTGCTTGAAATTATCTAGCTGTTGCCGTTTCTGATAATACTGATACATTTGAAGGATGTGAGCTTATTCTCTGTGACAGGTATTAGGTGCGCCAACTTTGCATGGGTAAGATTTTCCTATCTATAGGCATCTTTTTCATAATAATCATGATCTTCATCTGATATCTCATTTTCTAAGACCCGGTGCATTACTGGGGTGTTTGACTCTAATGAAAAAATGGAAAATACGAATGATCAATAACTTCCGCAAAATTTGTAGGCAGGTAGACAGGGAATTTTGGTGCAATTGCATCAGCGTTAGCTGTTTTATTTGTTTTTCGTTACGGCGGTGATCAGCAATTTCAATCTTCGTCAAAGCTGATGCCTGATAGTAACCAAGGTACCTTCTCATGAAGATAAAATAGGTTATATCACAGGTCATCTTTACCTGCAAGTAATCATATGGAGAATTTTGGTGGAAGTAAAGTCAGGTCCATTAGCCCTGGCCGCTAGCTTAGATTTGTGAGTTGTACTTCTTGGTGTAAGATGAAACCATATTTGATGCAAATGAATGAAAAAGGGATGACTAGAAATGTGAACCGTAATATCCCGGAGGAAGTTTTTATGGAATTTTTGCCATCAATAGAGTTTAATCCGTTATGCAATTGTGACTTTTGAATCAGGAGTGCCCGTTGGATCAACATTGTTGAAAGCACTGCAGCTAATTTGGTGTGGAAGATGACCTGATACCAGTGTAGGTTTGCGAAGTCCTTCCTACAGCCCAAATAAAAGCATTATCCTATTTTGTGTTTCAACTAGATTGATATTTTCTTCTAAATCTGCGCAATAGATGCCTTTCATATGGAGATTCTTATGTCTCGAGATTCTGTAGTATTGTTTGTAATGTTCTTGCATCATTGTTTCCTATTTGAAACTCCCCGACTTAATTAGAGGCATGATGGAGTAGAAGTTTAACAAATTCAATCATGTTCGTCATCACGTATACTGCTCATGAACAGACTGTTGCGCCAAAGCCTGCGGAAGTGTTAGGTTTGCACTAATATGAGGTATCTCAATATCGCCAAGAACACAATCACATAAAAAAGAAGAACAAGTATTTAACGAGGTTTAATCCTCGGGAAGGAATAAGCAATTTTATATATCACCATATAGGTTGGAATATACAAAGCCTTTAAAAGAGAAGAAGAGAACTCCTACTTAGTTCTGGTGTGTTTTTCTCTAGTTCTCTCTATGGCTATTTATACACATCAATAGGAGTAGACACATTCCTTAACAAGGAATACTTTCCTAGAAGTATAAGGTTTCCTAACTTAGCTCTAATAACAAACCTCTTAAGCTTCTATACTTAGGACACAAGTACTTGGTTTCCTTAACCAACTAGATTTCCTAATCTTAGTCCTTGACCATCCCATCAAAAATTATCCACCTCGGATCATGCATTCATGCATGAGACGATCAATAGACAAAATTACCTCCATCTTCAAACATCGATTGAACCATCTTTAGCTGCCTACGTATCCCAATAGGAATCAAACCCAACCGTAGTTCTCTTAAATGGCCTTGCTAGAAGACCTCCACCAGGTTCATAAGAACCTTTACCCCAAAAAGAGCCTTTCACAAAACTGGAAGGATGTGGATCAATTTCAAACAATGTCGAAACCTTATCCCAGATACTACTTTAGTCAACATATCAGCTGGATTGTCTTTGGTATTGATCTTCACAAGTAGAATGTCTTCATCTTAAAGAATTTCGCTCACAAAGTGAAATCGTACATCTATATGTTTGGTTCTAGCATGATGCACTTGATTCTTAGCCAAATAAATTGCACTTAGACTATCACAATGCACATGCAGTTGGTTTTGCACAACTCCTAAATCATCTAGCAAACCTTAAAACCATATAGCCTCCTTAAATGCTTCAGTCACTACCATATACTCCGCCTCCGTAGTTGAAAGTGCCACAGTAGACTGCAAGATTGATCTCCAGCTTACTGGTGCCCCTACTACGGTAAATACATACCCTGTAGTTGAACGTCTTTTGTCCAAAACACCAGCATAGTCAGAATCCACACACCCAACACACAACTGATTGTTACTTCTATCTTTCAGAAACTCCAAGCCAACATTAACCGTACCATAAAGATACCTCAAAATCCATTTCACCGCATGCCAATGTCCCTTACCAGGACGATGCATATATCGGCTGACCATACTAACTGCATGTGAAATATCCGGCCTTGTACATACCATCGTATACATCAAGCTACCAACAGCTTCAGCATATGGTACTTGGGCCATATGCTTTTGCTCTTGTTCAGTAGTGGGAGACATACGAGCATTCAACTTAAAATGAGCATCAAGGGGAGTACTTACAGATTTAATTCCTTCGTAGACACCAAACTTCTGTAACACTTTCTTCAAATATGCCTTTTGAGACAAACAAACTTTATCCTTCTCTTTGTCACGTTGAATCTCCATGCCAAGAATCTTCTTAGCTTCTCCCAGATCTTTCATCTCAAACTTAGATGACAACTTGTTCTTCAAATTATCAATCTCTTTCTTGTTATTCGATGCAATCAGCATATCATCGACATACAATAGAAAATATATGAAAGACCCATCACGTATCTTCTTAAAGTATACACAATGGTCATAGTAACTTCTTGTGTATGTTTGGCCTATCATAAACTGGTCAAATCGCTTGTACCATTGTCTTGGAGACTGTTTTAGCCCGTACGATGATCTCTTCAGTTTACATACACAATCTTCTTTTCCAGCAACCTTGAACCCACTCGGCTGAGTCATATAGATCTCTTCTTCTAGATCCCCATGTAAGAACGTTGTCTTAACATCTAGCTGCTAAATCATATTGTGCTACCAAGGACAACAAAATATGGATTGATGAGTGTTTTACCACCGGAGAGAACACCTCATTGTAGTCAATCCCTTCTCTTTGGGCATAACCTTTTGCAACTAACCTTGCCTTGTAGCGAACTTGATTCACCGAAGAAGGAAGGATCTTATGGATGGAATCCTCATTGTGTATGTTTGGATGCTCCAATTTTCATAGTTATCTTTAGTGAGTTTAGGGACATGAAAAGGAAACATTTCACTAGCCATTAGGATCTTATGGCTCTGATACCTACCACTTTGTTGGAAATGGTTTTGGGGTTAATGGCTAAATGGGTTTGGCTAAGATTTGAAAATAGGCTCACAAACACTCATTGTGGTTTATGGAAATGAAAATTCTATTGCTCTCAAACACTGATCCATACAAATTCACTTTTGTTTATAAGACTCGAACTACAAGAAAAACTGGATTAAGCAACCGGGCAATTTTGGTTGCAAAAGCCCATATTAAGTCGCACTAACCCTTAGAGAGACTTAATTTGGCTCTCGCTCTTGAGTTGCAAAAGGTGGGATCTCTATAGGTCTAGAGCAGCTAGGCACTCGCTCTAAGAATGTTTCAACTACCATCAACGATTAACAAATATGCTTGCTTTCAGTTTATTCCAATTATCCTAGAGTGAGTTGCCCTAAATTTATTTCAACCATCTTAGCGAGTAATATGTTACGTTGACAAAGGTTTAGAGCAACTTAACTGACCAATAATAAGTTGCTCAAGGGTATTGGATGTACAAGATTTTAGTCGGTGCAAACTTTCAGCTTGTCTGAAATTAGTTGCTATAACCTTTGAGTTTGTCAAAAATTAGTTGCTCATTACACATAATGTTCCGGTTCATTTAAAGGCTTCCGACCAATTTTGACTCGGCTGAATAAAAAATGAAATCATAATTAAACAAAAAGAAAATACACAACAAACTAAATGCAAAGCAAAATTAATTTAATTTAATATCATTAAATTCAATTTAAAACATCAATTGTTAATCAGGAAAAATTACAATCTCATTTTACAAAAATTAAATAAAAATACAATCTCATTTCTTTAAAAAAAAACAAATTACAAACTCTTCAACATACTTTAAGTTTGAAGGCTACATCATGCTTCTTCTTACCAAATACTTAAAGCTTTGAAGGCCACATCATGCTTCTTCTGAAACTCACTCAGATTCATTCAGATTCATACTTTTGCGACATGATACCATATTTTCTAGATATGGTTTTGATGTCAAAGTTTAGGCTGCAAAAGTAGAAGGATACCCAACAATCCTAGCTACTGCAGAATCAGCACCAACAATCCTCAGCTTCTCAGCACGCCATCATCTGCTCTTGTTGTGAGTCTCTATATGCAACTTATTCATCCATTCCACCAGTGCGAAGCTCTCAGCAATTCAGTGCAATAACCTCAAACCAAAAGCCTACAACATACACAACCATCACCCATCATGTCATCCATTTCTTCATCACCAGAAGTACCATGAACAGAACATCAACAACAAATCTTCCCCTGCAATAGAAGACCCATTGAATTCCTTCTGCTGTGCTATTTGAGAAGCAATACTGTGATCAAGAAAATATAGAGCAGCTACCATCACAACTGGTATAATGGCATAAATGACATTTTATGCAGCCTGGCATAAATGACATTTTCAACAGAATTAAACTCAAATAAAAGCTGAATGCATGTGTTAGAGAGAAAACTAGCTGGATATTATCAGTAGATTCAGTACCTTCTCGCCAATAGCCTCACCCCCAGGATATTGAACTGATCATAAGCTTATACAAAATTCAAAAACATAAACCTTTAAGTAAGTGTTGTACCAATTTGTTCCATTTGTTGATCATGATAATGATGCCCATATCCAGGGCTTGTTGTCGCATGAGCAATTAATCTTGTTGTATAGTGATTTATACCCAGAAAGTCTACCGAGTTCCTTAACAACTCTCTATCTTCATCTGAGAATTTTGGAAGCCGATCTCCAAGTTTCTCACGCATGGTCTTAGGATAGTCTCCAAAATATATTGGATCCAAATACCACCCAAAATGAAAATCAAGACTCCTTGAAGCAGCAATTTTATCCTCCATCTTATCCGAAAAAGGCTCTGCCCATTCACAATCAACTACTATTCCTATTTCACCACCCTGCTGAGCCTACAAGAGATACAAAATTACGAACATGAAAAATGGTGAAATTGATGGGAACTGTTAATAGGGACGATAGCAACAGTACATTGAGACTATTTAGTACTCTTATAAGCATATGTATTAAAGAATATAAATCCCGTGTCAGTTGAATGATGAGGTTGTTTTCACCATATTTTTTCGGCACTGCAGAGCATCTAACTGCTATTGTAAACAAACCGTTTTTTTTTCTTATCATTTGCACATAAATCGTCCGTGTTTGTAGCTTACTATAAGAGAAAATGGAAGTCTATCCGTATATTAATTATCAAACTTTCCGTATATGAGAGAATGTTTTTCTTTTTTTTTTGTTTCATTTTTCATAAGAGCCACACAAATAAATAAATTTAAAATTTTAGACAATTATCAGGAAATGTAAAAGCATCAAAGCACAGATCGAAGAAATCACCTGAAACTTTTTCTTGTATATGGAAACAGGTGCTGCATGAGCCAGAAGTTGATAATGTGCAGTCAGATATGGTTCAGTAGAAGAATTTTCACTTCTTCCAGGAGAAAATATCCCGATATCATGTCCATTTACCGAAGTTTGAAGAGGTTCATTTAATGTGATCCAATGTTTTACTCGGTCCCCGAAACTCGCAAAGCAAGTCTCAGCATATATTGCAAAACATTTTCTGCATGATTCCCAAATAAAGTATGGCATCCACTCATTAGTTCATAAGCTACACAGAATGGGATATGCAAACCAGAAATAAGATTTTATTATCAAACTTACACAATTTTGTCGGATAACCATCCTCTCACTGACTCTTGAAGATGGTTCGGTAGATCCCAATGATATAATGTCAAGTATGGCTGCAAACCTGCAGAACAAACGATATTCAACTAAGCAGTTTAATCATCAATGGAAGGGACAGCCAAGTAATAAACAAGGACCTTTATCAAGCAGAGCATTAATGAGATTGTTGTAGTAGGCAACTCCTTCCTCATTGACCTTTGTTCCCAAACCATCTGCGCTAACAGAAAGAGACCTAAATTTAGTTCCATAAAGAGTTGACGGTTGAAATAAATGAAGAAACAAAAGAGAGTGATATTCTTTTACTTCACAACTCTCACAAAACAACAGTAAGAAACATTTAAATTCGACAAGGTAGCAGATGAATTACCAGGGAAAATACGAGACCATGAAACAGAAAAGCGGTAAGCCGCAAATCCCAGCTTGGACATAAGTTCCAACATCTTCCTATAGGAGGAAAACATGCTTCTTATTATTATCAAGCATATGATGAATTGTGATACTAGTACGATAAAATTACACAGAGCTTCTTAGCATCACAAATGTAATATATTACCGCTAAACTGGACAAGTACAAAACCATAAAGAAAATTCACTACCTTGTAGAGATGATAAAATCAAACACCATTATGTTAAAACAATGACAGAGAAAAAAAAAAGTAAAAACACAAAGTGAAATCCCAAACATTATACACAAATAATACTTAAAATCCAAAAATTGTCAACACCACCAAGTACAGCAGCAGCAAGCTTTGATCTAAAAGGATTCTAGACTCTGTACTCAATCACTTTACTACCACCTTTCATTCCACCACCACCACAACCTCCTTCTTTGCTGACTCCTCTGCCTCTACCACCACCACGACCTCAAAGTTTTCAAATCAAACATTCCCATCTCTAATCTTTCCCCTAAAACCTCAATTTCAGTTTCAGTCACTTGATTCAATTACATCCAAGAACCCTAATATCTATATTGGGAAAGAACAGAAACCCTAGATTCTCTAATCTTCATTAAAACTCACACATCAATCACTAAATATTCCTCATCATACTGTGTTCACCAAACCCACTTTAATTTCTCAATTTCTAACTCCATTACGGATTCACCGAGGAAACCCTAGTTCTCGATTCATAACAGGACTCAATCCTATTCTTCATAATTATCAGAAACACCAACTCCTTCTTCTTTTATACATCCTCACGATATAAATTTCTTCAAGCCATACCTCAATATGACCTCTCGATTTTCAACTGAAGAAGAGCAGAAAAGAAGAACGAAAAAGAAGAAAGAAGAAGAGAGAATAAGGAGAGAAAATGAGTTTCAAATAAGCAGGTGAAGAGGGGGAGAGGAGACGGCGATGACGAGTAAAAGATGCGTTGAGTGAATTAGATTTTCCCAAGTAATGGCGCCGGTCATGGATCTATGGAGGAGACGAAGAGCAGAGAAGATGAAGATAGAGCAAAACAGATAGAGTTCGAGTGGTTGGGAGGGTTTGGTGGGTGAATGAAAGTGATGGACGGAGTTCGTTGGATCCATCCATACGGATTGAGAAAAGAATCTGACGGTTGAGATTTTATTTGTGATGCTCATACGGATTGAGACGCATTTGTGTTTCTTTTTTGTTAATACGAACTCATGTTTTCGGTTTAATTATCAACCTTTAACATGAAAAAAAATCCAAAAAAATATAAATAAATTTAGAACATTGTTTTCGACATTCTGATATAAAAAAATCTAAAAAATGTATAAGAATGAATCGGGAAAATGAAAAATGAATTCGATAATTGGTGGGTTTCTTTGTGCTTTCTCTTTGTGTTTTTGTGCTTTCTCTTTGTGCTTCGGGTTTGAATATCGACTAGTCATGAAGTAATTTTTACAAGTCATATAGGTCATGAAGTAGGTTTAGTTCACACTGGTAAACTCAGGTTATAAGATTACTAGAGATGGACCACGAAATTCATGATGGTTCAGACCTCAAACTTAGTTGGATACATCATCAAAATCGATAAATATGAAGCTCAGTGTTGATTCGAACTCCAAATGTGGTATAACAACATACAAACTATGATCCAAGAACCTATGGGAGGGTTTATGACTTCAAACTTAGCATAATATATCATCGAAATCGATAAATATGAAGCTTAGTGTTGATTCGAACTCCAAATGTGGTATAACAACATACAAACTATGAGCCAAGAACCTCAGGGAGGGTTTCTAAATTAAAACTTAGCATGATACATCATCGAAATCGATAAATATGAAGTTCAGTTTTGATTCAAACTTCATATGTGGTATAACAACATACAAACTATGAGCCAAGAAGCTCTGGGAGGGTTCTGACTTCAAACTTATAATGATACATCATCTAAATCGATAAATATGAAGCTCAGTATTGATTCGAACTTAAATTGTGGTATAACGGAATACAAACTGTGAACCTTGAAGCTTCGGCAAGGTTCTGGCATATTGTACGCATACGATCGTAACCTGGCCGTGAGTGGACTACTATAAGTCCATCTACTTCGTACGAACGATGAATTCATCCATTCACATGTAAGATTCCTTCGGAATCTACCCTGAAACGTTAAATAAACCATGTTCTGGCATATTGTACGCATACGTTGGCTCCGAGATCGTAACCTTGCCGTGAGTGTACTACTATAAGTGCATCTACTTCGTACGAACGATGAATTCATCCATTTACAGATAAGATTCCTTCGGAATATATTTCCTGAGTTTAAACAAGACAAGCTTGAACTTGCAATTTTTCTTAGAAGTGTGTGTGAGAAATATAGCAAAAATGAACTAGAGCCATGGTCAAGGTTTGCACAACAAGTATGCTTAACCTTAGGTACTTCATGTACTTTTGCCTTTGCACTTACGCTTCCAAACTATGTCAGTTCAACCAGGTATGCATACCGAGTATGGGTACCTTTGGAAGTTGTGAAATCATATCCAAAAAGTGTGCATACATGTGTGCGTACGTGTTCTTAAAAGTTCGCGAAGTCATATCAAAATAGTATGCATACCGTGTATATATATCGCCAGTAAGTCCCGAACTCAGATAAAAAGGGCATGCATACTAATGGTAACAGTTGGTTATGCATACCGTGTATACATATCGTCAAGAAGTCTTCAAGCAATATCATGTTCTGGCATATTGTACACTGGTACGTTCTTACATAGTTTCGACTTATAGTATTCCACTCCCGGCCAAGTTTCGACCTTGGAGCCACTTTCTTTTCGAAGTCGTCGGAAAAAATTTTCATCCGTTATATATTAATGTTATCCAATCTCTCTCGGCCTCACTCAATTTCTCTTAGATTCCCATTGGTTTAATTATAAGGTTACCGATTCATTCAAATCAAATTTCCATCCACTTCATTTAATTTTATTTGTTACCGGTCAATCTTACCAAATTTAGTTGCCGCATTCATTTTCAATCAGATATATCGGTTTTCTTCTAATTATTCATCATTTTAACCGTATGCGCCGATTGACTATAGTCAATTTCACATGTTATCAATCAATTTTATTTAATATCACTCGACATCACTCGATTGCTCCTGGAGTCAATGGGTTTATATGGTTAACTATTAAATCAAATCGAATTTTCATTTAGTACACTTAATTTTTTTTTTATCTGTCAGTTTTACTTTATGTCGGTCGACCTCACCCACTTTCTCTTGTATTACATCAGCTTCTCATGTTATTGATAATTTTAGCCGAATGTCCATATTCTTTAGTCAATTTCACCTGTTATATATTAACCTTATCCAACATCGCTCGCTCCACACGATTTTCCTTGGATTCCATGGGTATAGTTGTATTATTGCCTATTAATTTCAAACGAATTTCACCCGTTATTAATCAAATTTATTCAATAGTTACTCGATTTTTCTTGGATTCCATGCGTTTATATGGTTGACTATTAAGTCAACTCAGATATCCATTTAGTTCACTTAATTTATCCGAGACCAAAAATTTCACCTTGGCCAAGTTGATTTTTATTTTTCACCGAGATGAGAACTGATGCGTTAATCGGCATAATTGACCAAGTTCCACAGATTTTTTGACCGAAGGAATTATCGATATAATTTTAAATTTTCAAGGTTTCGGTAAAGCTCGGAGATCTATTTCATGTTGTAGGATAGTTTTTTGGTTTCTTTTGTTTGTTTGTTTTTTCTTATTTGGACCCGTTAATACAGTAGTAGCCAGAAAATGACCGAGCGGACTGGGATTGGTTTCAAACGCAATCGATCCATCAACAGTTCAGTGGTAGTTTTGAAATCGAAAACCGAGTGTATACGGTTTGGTCAGTGGTTTTGCCTAAAAACCATACCGACATGCCATTGTGCACCCCTAATAGTAAACTAAGATAACAACCATGATCCGTATGACACTAATATAACCAATAAGAAACTAAAATGAGATCATTATCGGTTTCAAATGCCTACTTCGAAAACTGACTTCTCTTTTGAACATGTGGTGGCCGCTTAAACTTGGTTGCTCAGAGAGAGGTTGTACCAACCGATTCATTTTTTAGTTGCTAGGAGTCGGTGCCTCAAAGTGAATAGCTACCTGAGCACTTTTCAAGCTGCTATAGATGACTTGAAAGAGTGATGTAGCGAGCAAACACATTCAGTCGTGGCTAGATATTAGATGACATAGGTTTGTAGCCGCCAAACTTTATGGCAGTTGCAATTTTGGATGCTTAAACCCTTAAAGTGACTAAAATTATGGGCTCTCGCTGGGATTTTGGTCGCTTAAGCCATGTTTTCTTGTAGTGTCGACCCTCAATCTTACACCTATACCTCACTTGGTGTTTTGTCCCACTTACAACTTAAATGGGTACAACTGATGCCTATTTATAGGTATTGATTGACCGACTTCTATAAGGTCTAGATCCTTCCCTACCTCTCTAGTGTATGGCCTACACTAAAAAACACTCGTTTTTTTACATTTCTTTTACATCTAGTTGCTGACTTTGACTCTAGATTTCTCTAATCTAATACTTGTTCCAGATTCCTCCATTGTCACATTTTTTTTTACATTTTCTTACTAATTAAGTCTTATAGAATATTTTTGATTAATCTAAATCAAGTTTACATTTTTAACAAATTGTACACAATCATATATTTGGTTATGTTATTGTCATTTCTTTGGAGTTTCAGTATGATAACACTCATTTCCAGTCTTCGAGCATCTTTTGTCCTCTCTTTTTTCAATTAATCCTATTCCAATCTGTCGTCATTTTGCAGATAAAGCACCAGCAACTGTAGTAAGTCTTTTTGGCCGCAAGGAGTACGAAAATTTTGTGAAGGATCTATATTTCTTTTCTCAGGTAACTGTCATATAAGCACAGAAAATTTGATTTCTAAGATGGAGGCATGGACCCCTTATATATACAACATTATAAAAAGACCTCAAATCTGTGTCTTAAGTCTTGTTTTCATTCTTTTAAGATCATTTTACAGTTCCTTATGTCTTTTTTTATGGCTGTTTTTGGTGCAGTCTTCTGTTTGTTTAAAGCAGTTAGTTTACAACCTTCTTGAGATGCTTCTTGTATCGGCATTTCCAGAGCTTGATGATGTGATCAAGCAGTTGCACGAAGAAAAACACAAGTTTGGACAATTTGATGCCTCAAAGTAGAGATAGTGTGCATGTTTTTGTTTTCACACCAAGGCAGAGATATTAAACCGTGATATCTCCCAGGTACACAGATTTTGTGGAGAAATATAGTCTTTTTCTTTTCTTTTTCTGCTGTTTGCAGTATCCATATTCCACAATGATATAATGGTTTGATTTGATTTGTAGCAAACCATATAGGGAGGGGACAGTCTCTGATATGAGAATCAGTAATTCCCTTTTTGAAAAAAATACATAGAATTTTAGATTCAATGAGTTTGTATTCAGTTTACATCTTCCTCTCTCTCTCTCTCTTTTTTTTTTTGGATTCTGGTATATTACATCTACACGTCTGGTTCGATAACGGTTGTATAAAATGGGAAGGACAGCACTTGAAGCTCTGTTCTTTGTTCTTTTAGTTTTTTTTTTTTTTACTTAATTCGCATATTTGTTGGAATAAGATTGGATTACTGTTGGTCTTTCTAAACATTTTGGATGGTAGGATATCTTCATGTGAATTCAAATACGAATTCGCCCTGCCCAAGACCAATACCACTTAGTACCGGATCAATATATGGGCTGGATGGGGGGAAGCCAGAGCTGTTGATAATTCAATCCCCAATGCTTCTCAGGATTTTGAAATTCATAATATGGTAGACTTTCATGTCTCTTTCAATAAGCAACTGAGGATTAATTATGATAACCGAATTTCAAGATCGATTTATAAAGATCTTCTGTTGCGGTTAAAACAATCATAAGAAGCTAACGAAGATCTCGATGGATGGGGGGGGGGGGGGGGGGGGGGGGGAGGTGATTTGATTCAGATGAAGATTTGAATATTGAAGCTGAAGGAATTTCCAAATCTTCAACTGCAGTGGGGACTACTAAGGTATGTAATGGATATTAAGAGTATGACTTGGTACGTTAGAGGTCTTCACGATGATCCAAAGATTCAATCAGTCAGAAATGCTATCAGGAAGAAGAAAGTTTCTCTATGTGCTATCCAAGAATCGAAAATGGAGTGTGTCACTGATTCGTTAGTGCATTCATTATGGGGTAGTAACAAATGTGAATATGCTTTTCTTCCTTCGAATGAAAGATATGGAGGCATAATTGTTCTATGCAATGGTGGGGATTTAATCATGGAGAAATCTTTATTGGGTGTTTTTTCTCTAACTATTAGATTCTGAAATGTCAAAGATGGTTTTGTTTGGCTTTGCACATCTGTTTATGGTGCTTCTGATCCTTAAGATTTTGCTCAATTTCGGCAACAAATTTCTGATATTAGAACTATTATGCATAAGCCTTGGTGCATAGATGGAGACTAAAATGCAATTTTCACTCACTCAGAGAGAAATAGAGATGGAGGCAGATTAATTAATAGAAGAAAGTTCAGGAATTTTTTTAGATACACAAAATTTTATAGATCTGCCAATGGCTGGAGGCATATTTACATGGTCTAATCTTCAAAATCCTCCTATTATTTCATGATTAGATAGGTTTGTTGTGTCTCCAGATTGGGAAGCTAAATGTCATGCACTACTTCAGCCAAGATTGGAGGTCAAGGTGCCGTTAACATTCAAGGCGAAGACCAGAAGAAGCTCGAAGTTATCTCCAATGAGGTATCTACTAAACTGAATGAATCCATTGTGAAATTTTGTATAAATTAGTTTTGGTAACACTCAAGTAATTTTACCACACCATTAGAAATCCAATTCCTTAATTGGCATAGCATTTTTATTGCCATGTAGCATGTATAATTTATTACATAGATGCATGAATGTGGTTTAGGTGTTCTCAAGCTGCTTGAGATCAAGTGGAAGAACAGGGATTATAGCTTCAGAGGAAGAAGATGTACCTGTTGCAGTGGAAGAGAGTTACTCTGGGAACTACATTGTCGTATTTGATCCCCTAGACGGCTCATCCAACATCGACGCTGCTGTATCAACTGGATCCATCTTTGGTATCTACCATCCTAACGACGAATGTCTTGCTGATTTTGGAGATGATGTATCCGCTGTACGTATATGCAAACACGTTCTTTTAGAAATCTGACATTCCTAGTTTTCATAGCTAACCAAAAGTTCTGTATATCCAAACAATGCAGTTGGACCAAGAGAAGCAAAAGTGCATAGTGAGCGTATGCCAACCAGGGACCAACCTGTTGGCCGCAGGATACTGCATGTACTCGATCTCCGTGATTTTTGTGTTGTCCGTCGGGAAAGGTGTCTACTCCTTCACGTTGGATTCCATGTATGGTGAGTTTGTGTTGACTCAAGAGAAAGTGCAGATCCCCAAATCAAGAAAGATCTACTATTTCAACGAAGGCAACTACCAAATGTGGGACGACAAGCTGAAGAAGTACATTGATGATCTCAAAATCCCGGATCCAAAGCCATATTCAGCACGTTACATTGGTAGTCTTGTAGGTGATTTCCATAGGACATTGCTTTACGGAGGGATATACGGTTACCCAAGAGATAGTATGAGCAAGAATGGGAAGCTCAGGCTCTTGTACAAGTGTGCTCCTATGAGCTACTTGGCTGAACAAGCTGGAGGTAAAGGTTCTGACGGCCACCAGAGAGTTCTTGATATCCAACCAACAGAGGTGAGTGCATCCATACTACTGAGACATGTAATTCTACCTCCATGTGTTCATGAATTACTTTTTATTTCGTTTTCACCGAATTACGCCTACATGTTTCTTGCAGATTCATCAGCGTGTTCCTCTGTACATTGGAAGCGTGGACGAGGTGGATAAATTGGAGAAGTACTTGGCTGCTGAATGATCATAGACATGATAGAATCATCGCTGACGGCATCATAATTTATCAGTTTTAGTGACGAATTCAAGAAAATGATATGTTCATTAGAAAATTCATTTTCGAGATTTCTTTTTTTCTTTTTTTTTTTTTTCTGTTCTCCCATTTTCGCATGTATGACATGTTTTGTTTTGTAATTGGTATCAAAATTAATAATATACTATGATCCGTTACCCAACAGATCCACACATTTCCAGAGATAAATCCAGAAATATCCTGCATTTGTGTTAATCTTATAGGCAAATCACAAACCGGTATATTTGTGCATTGATTTTACTAATCATAAGCGGGATCAACTGTGTCCATTCATTCAGTAAAGTTAAAGACAACAGAGGATAAGAAGAGGACCTACCATTATCTATCTTCACCACCAGCCTTAAAATTCTTTGAAATAAACCAACAGAAAGATAATGATGATGATAATGAGCACTGGAGCAACTCCAACAGCATCATCTTCACAGATTCTTCGGCAGCCGCAGGACGGTTTCTTTTCTAGCAGCGGCATTACTAAGTCTTTCCATTACGTCAACAAAAGGACTAGAAGATACCAGTGTGGCTGTGTAGCAGCATCGGTGAATCAGGGATAGGTCAACGACAAGCAGCAGGTGGACAGAAAGGGAACTACTAGTAATGCATTCGAGATTGAAACCCTGACTACCTGGTTGTTGTATCAAGAATGACAAGGAAACATCGATTCCGAGCTTGCCATTGTCCTCTCCAGCATTTCCCTTGCTTGCAAACAAATCACTTCCCTGCTTCAGAGAGCTACACTCTCCAACCTCACCGGTTCTCAGGGATTTATCAACATCCAAGGTGATGACCAGCGAAAGCTTGACTTCATTGCCAACCAGGTGTTCTGAGATCCACTGGACGTACGGGTATTATAGCCTCTGAGGAAGAAGATGTCCCGATTGCGATCGAAGAAACTTATTCCGGTAACTACACTGTTGTATTTGACCCAATCGATGGTTCCTCCATCATTGACACCGGTTTAACTACTGGATCCATATTCGGAATTTACAGTCCTGATGATCAAGAGCCGTGCCTTGTTGATTATGACGACGATGACGATGATGACGCTGATCAGTCTGATCTGAAGCTGGGAAAAAAGGAGCAGAGATGTGTGGTGAGTGCGTGTCAACCTGGCAGCACTCTTTTGGCAGCCGGTTACTGCATGTATTCAACCATGGTGGTCTTTGTGCTCTCAATCGGGAATCGAGTTTTCGCGTTCACATTGGACCCAATGTACGGCGAGTTTGTACTTACGCACAAGAACATTCAAATACCGAAGTCGGGGAGAATATACTCGTTCAATGAAGCTAATTACGAGCTGTGGGATGATAAAATTTCACAACTTTGTTAGTTGTCTTGCCTGGTTCAAGATCGATGAATGGTGTGTAAAATGTCCCTGCAGATTTGAATAAGCATTAAAATCGTTGCTTATTCACCCGGTATCAATTTAATCGAAATCACAACCGGATGTATTAGTATATCCTAATATAGATAGTCTAACCCTAAAAAAGAATATAAAAAATTAAAAACAACGAAACCACAAACGATTAATACCCGGAATCAATTTATTCAAAATCAACAACTGGTTGTATAAGTAGCCTAAAATCAATTAGCTAAAAAAGAAGAAAGAATGACTGCTCAATACTGTGTTTGAGCGTGAATATCCGTGAACTCTGCGTAGCTTATATACACCTCTCTACCCTAAAACTCCACGCAATTTCCTCTTTTGTTTCCATTCAATAGAAGTGCAATTTGTATGTAAACATATCATTAACTGCCAACGATAGAATTTGTTTCCATATCCATTTGATAGACATGCAATAATATCATAGTTTGAAGAGAATTTTTGGGAGTTTTTAGATTTTATTCTTGGTTTTCTAGATACTCACGAACTCAGCATTAATTTGTTTCCATTGAATAGACATGCAAAGTTACCATAGTATGAATAGAATTTTTAGAAGTCGTCAGATTTTTATTCTCGGTTCTTTGACACTTCATTATATTTTTAGAAGTCGTTAGATCTTATTCTTAATTCTTTGGATACTGCATTATTTTTTTTAAATATGGAAATCCAGGATTTTTTTTTTCTTAAAGATTTCCTTTTTTTTTTTTGGGGATTTTTAAAGAATCTGCTAAGTTGTCATTTGATTTGGAGCGTCAGATCGAGCCAATTCTTTTAAAAATTAACGGACATGAAATTTAGGGGTATAAGTTGCTTTTCACCCAATCGGAAAAAAGGGTTTCGTTCACCGGCCAATGAGAAAGGAGGTTACTGCAACTCCCGACGTGGTGTCAGAAATGGCCTGGGGTTTTTAGGTTGTTGATGATTTTGAACCAAAAGTTGGACAACTAGAAGAAAATACTCAAGATTTAACTGATATCATTTCTAACGTATGCTACAGATATATGATGGAAGTCGAACATTTTTTAAACTAATGTAACAACTAACGACACAGTTATGAAATTGTACGAACAAAGAAATTATAGAGACAATAATAAATTGTGAGAATAAAAGTTAACCAAATAATAACAGTGTTATACAAAATATGTTATCAAAAGAGGCATTTGAACTTTGAAGTAGTAAGCACCATAAAAAAATTACTTGCTATTACCTGTGTCCATTATTCATTTTGCCAAGTCTATGCATTATTACTTGACTTGGAAAAAAATCAACTTAAATTTTTTTATCTGGGAGTCCCGTGCATAGTAAAGCAGTAATGCAAGCCAATAAGGATAGTAAACAACATAAATGGATATATTTTCAGAACTGATTGCATGACACAAAACAAGGGGTGAACATGACATTATTAAGTTGAAGATTAACTTTAGTTAAGTGTAACAAGTGAGAGAGGCCATGAAAATATTCAAACACAGGCAAGCGACTCTATGTACTGATGAACATGACCCCGTGAGCCTGAGTTTGCAGTCATGGTGAGAGTTTTTGGATCGAAATAATAGATCTCCCTATAGCTCATCTCTTTCAGATCATAGGATATAAGTTGAGTAGCATTTATCAACAACATCAATTTTTTTGATGATTTCTCTTCGGCTTCCCCAAGAAACATTACCAACACACAATAATCGATGGTATTGTTATAATTCGTCACCGACTCTAGGTGGTATGCATTTATAATTCTTTCTAGGTCGACCTTGTATATAAGATTCCACCCACTGTAATCTTTCTCCATTTCGAAGATGCTGTAATTATCAGGACATGATCCAAGAGCCCCTACAAGATACAAATGATTTCTACACTCTCCAAGATATTTAATATACCACATATTATCATTACATACAGCTGGTAACGGCAGCGGCTTTACTAAATCTTGTTCGATATCAAAATACAGTGACGCTTCATCTTCCATGATCGAGAATTGCGAGATCCAATGCAAACAACCATTCCAAAACACACCTGGCCCAAGGAAACAGTTCCATAACGCACCTGGCGCCCTAGAGGAACTGAGACGACGTGCTGAAAAAGGACTCTCCGCAGATAACCTCCATGAGTTTGTTTTAGAGGAGTATATTTCGATATAATAAACATCATGTTCATAAAATTTCCCTATATCTATCCAGATGCAGATAACCTGATAGTGATCTGGAGACTTGATTGGATCAAAAGCTAAAGATACACTTTTAACTGCATTCCAATAATATTTGACGACATCTCTAAAGGGGGACCGAGGAAGAGCTTTGTATCGTTTTGTGGTTGGATTGTAAATGTAAATGTGGCGGATTACGATACGCGGCTCCTTGGACGTCTGAGATGTTATCCTAGTGCAACATAATAGACCATTACAAGAATGTTCTATTCTTAAGTTACTTTCATGAATAGGACCTTCCGAATTTCGCGGAGGCACTTCCACAAAATCTAGGGTTTTTAGGGGGACTCCTCCGCCACCGGTAATAGCATCATCATTGTTAAGGAAGATAAAAGGAAATTCAAATTCTGGTTCATCAGGAGGAACTGAAGGACTTCTTAATTTCTGTATGAACAACCCAGTGATTTTAAAGCTGGTCTTCCGACAAGAATGATTCTTAGCGAAATATGGGTCAGATATTAAAAATAACCATTTTTTGGATACAGATTTGAAGATCAATAGAGATTTTACAGGTAGACATAATAGAATTTGTGATAAAACATCAGAATTGTTGGCTACTTTTGTCGCTGATAATGATGAAGAATTATTGTCCACAGGAATATTCATACCTGATGATGATGAAGAAGATAACATCCTGATCCAAACGCCGCAAATCAGAATGAATTCTCGTCCTGCCAGAAACCCTTTGTTTCCGGTTGTTAGAAATGAAACCTTAAATCTGATTTAACATCAATGCTTCTCTTCATAATCGTTTTTGATTTTCAATCTTCTTCCAATTTGTTTCTTTTAATGTGAATGGAATTGTTTGGGAGGACAAGATACCTTCTGAACACCCTCGTCGTCCTCATCTGGTTCTAAAATAGCATAACTGTATTGTTTTCTACCTGACATTGGAACTACTTTTTCTCCTAACCATCCATCCATCCTATATCCTAGTTAAACTTTCTAACACTATTGAGAATAGCATAACGAAAATGAAGCCTTTTCGTCTGGTTACGAGAATGGTTCTAACCATCCATCCATCTACACGTCTGGTTCGATAATGGTTGTATAAAATGGGAAGGACAGCACTTGAAGCTCTGTTCTTTGTTCTTTTACTTTTTTTTTTTTTTTTTTTTACTTTGATCTGAAGTTCCTTAATATTGAAGCTGGAAACGAGAGTAGTTGGAAGGTCTTTGGCATTTTTTTGTTACCTTTTTCTTTCATTGATCTTAAATTTCTAAATATTGAATTGTCCCTTTGATGGGAGTTGTATTCTCTCCCAAATATTGAATCGAGCAGTATGTAACGAGAACCCCGGGGACAAGCGACCCCACACTGTACAACTGGTCCGGCATATGATCCAGTATTTACGCTCTTGCACTTCATGATCAGTTTTAGTTGAGAGATGGAGTGTTAGAGTGAGAGAGTGCGTAGGAGAGGAGGAAAGAAAGAAAAAAAAAATCAAAATTCTTCAAATTAGAAAGCCAAAATGGAAGAAGTTAGTGAAAAGGAAGCGATAGAAGAATCACCACTTGTTGAACGTTTTCACTAAATTCTATCGCTTCCTTCTATCACCACTTTAAAATGTGGTGAAAACGTTTTAAAGTTTAGTAAAATGACTCAGTAAGTACTGATACTAAATTTTATCGCTTCCATTGAAGTGCAAGAGCGTAGTAAAATGACTCAGTAAGTACTGATACTTTTGTTGCTTCAGTTATTGGTGCCAGTGGAAGAGATGATGATAAAACTAAAACATAATAGAGTAGACAGATGATCATCGTGTTTGAAGGTGCTGAATATTTTTAGGAGGATGAGAAAGGTGTGATGCGCTCAAGGTTAGTTATCATGTGGTATTTATAAGGGATTATAAGATTCCCAGTATCACATTCCAAATTCCAAAGTTCCCGTGGATGAGTTGGATGATTTAGACGCAAGTCCGGTATCTGTTTTTAGGTTGTACTTGTTGAACTCGTCCTTGCTGCATTCTTGTTGAACTCGTCCTTGCTGCATTGTTTTTCACTGGAGCTTGCGTTCGGGAATGAAATTAGACGAAGTTGATATGACTGAAGCTTTTGGACTTACAATACATAAGAAGATTCCTCTTTGTCATTTGGCTGATAACCGTAGATGACGGGTGCAAATTTGTTTTTATGGAGAACCATGAAGTTTCTTTTTAAGAGATTACCGTAGATGATGCATACAAATTTGTTTTACTGGATCCATGATAATTTTTTTAAACACCTAACCGTAGATGATGGGTGCAACCGGGTAACAATGAACTAGCAGAAAGGATACCAACAACAAGAGAAACAACCGGGTGCAACCGTAGATGATGGATCCATGATAATTTTTGTTGCTTCAGTTACTGATACTTTTGTTGTCAGCAAGTGAGACTCAGTTCAACGGGAATCATGCTTAGGTCATGTGATGTGAAATAATAATGGCTTCTGCGAGTTTTGTTGTTGGTGTTTTCAGGCGGTAACAATGGCCTATGCGAGTGAAATTGTTTTGTTGGGGTTTGCTGGATGCTACCTTTATGGCTGGTTGAAAATCATATAACGGTACCTTATTAGCAAGGTCCGTTTTCACTTATTTCTTGATCCACGGATGATACCAACAGCGGGTTCAATGGTGATTTAAGTACCATGCAGAATTGGGAGAGCCAGAAAAATTGACAGAAGTTCACAATTCAGATACATAATCTGAATGCATCTTTGACAACATTGGTGGGCTTTCGAAGTTGTAAATGATCATAAGCTTCATGGAAATTGTGAATCAAGATACTATCACTAAACTAATCATTATTTTTGACACCGATTTTTTTCAACAAATCTGTTTAAGTATTTGCATGAATCTTCGATACTTAATGGCCACTGCCACCAGTTCTATGTCTAATTAATTAACTCCTCGACAAACTGCTCTGTGTTAACACAACGTGACTTAACCCTCAAGTTAACTCAACCTGTATATTTGGAAGTCTTTGTATATTAGGGAATTGTGTTTATTTGGGAAAGATAGTATCTTAACCCTTAAGTTAGTTATGCATATATATGCATTGAGTCTTTGTATATTCTGTGTATCTAAAAATCAATTGAAACTATCTTGTTTAACCTCGTCATCTTGTCTCTCTTCTCTTTAGTTGAAACCTAGTAGTTAACCCTTTAACCTAGGAGTTCTATCTTGGTATCAGTGCCTATTAATCATCAGCCGCCAGTCTCCAATCATCAGCCGCCAGTCTTCAATCATCAGCCGCCAAATTCTGTTTCCAATCATCAGTCGCCAAATCCTGTCTCCAATCATCAGCCGCCAAACTCTGTCTCCAATCATCAGCCGCCAACCTCTGTCTCCAATCATCAGCCGTCTGTTTCTGTCTCCAATCATCAGCCGTCATCTTCTGTTACTTCTCAGCCGAAAACATCCTTCTCTAATCATTCGCTGCCGGTTTCTGTCTCTCATTCTCAGCCGTCACCTGCTGTTACTCTTCCGCTGTCGCCAACACCTGATGCTGTCGATTCATTGTCTCCTGTTCCTGATTCGTCCAACTCTCAGTTATTGTTGCCGTCTTCTTCTGCTGCTCAATCTGTAACTTCAACAGATGCTCCCCCTGTTACACACCCGATGACTACAAGAGCTAGAGATGGTATTTTCAAACCAAATTCACGCTATGCTCTCATCTGTGATTCCGTTCTTGAACCGTCTTGTATTTCTCAAGCTCATAAGGACCTTGACTGGCGTACATCCTCCGACGATGAGGTCAATGCATTACTTCGAAATGGTACTTGGTCCTTAGTCCCGTATCATCCTTCTATGAATGTTATTGGTTGTAAGTGGGTTTTTCGAATCAAGCGTAATCCAGATGGTACCATTGCACGTCGTAAGTCTCGCCTAGTTGCCAAAGGATACAATCAACAAGAAGGAATTGATTACTCTGAAACGTTTAGTCCGGTTGTTAAACCATGCACTATACGTATTATTCTTACATTGGCTTTATCCTCCAATTGGCCCATTCATCAACTTGATGTGCAGAATGCTTTTCTTCATGGGGAACTTCAAGAGGAAGTCTATATGAAACAACCTCCAGGTTATGTTGATTCTCGTTTTCCTACACATGTTTGCAAATTACATCGTTCTCTTTATGGACTTAAACAGGCTCCTCGTGCGTGGTATCACAGACTTAGCAATTTTTTGTTGCAAATTGGTTTTGTCACTTCCAAGTGTGATTCGTCCTTGTTTATTCATACTGGGACTCATGGTGTGATCTATTTGTTGGTGTATGTGGATGATATCATTGTCACTGGCTCTAGTACTACAGGTATTTCCTCTATTCTCTCTCGTTTGCAGCAAGAATTTGCAATTAAAGATCTTGGTCAATTATCCTATTTTCTTGGGATTGAGGCAATTCGTACTTCTTCGGGGCTCTTTCTCTCACAACATCGTTATGCTCAAGATCTTCTTATTCGGGAAAAAATGGATGGCGTTAAACCAATTACTACTCCGCTAAGCACTTCTGGTGATATTTCCTCTGATCGTAGCACTTTATTAACAGATGCTACTGAATATCGTAGCATTGTTGGAGCTTCGCAATATTTAACTTTTACTCGTCCGGATCTTGCGTTTGCTGTCAATAAGGTTTGTCAATTTATGCATGCTCCTACAGAGTTTCACTGGGGATTAGTTAAACGTATTCTTCGTTACCTCAAGCATACAAGTACGTTTGGTATACTCCTTAAGCCATCCCCTTCTCTACAATTATCTTTCAGTGCATATATTGATTCTGATTGGGCTGGTTCTCTTGATGATCGTCGTTCTACAAGTGGATATTGTGTTTATTTGGGTGGTAACTTTATTTCTTGGAGTGCTCGTAAACAAAAGACTGTTTCTCGTTCTAGTACTGAAGCTGAATATCGAGGACTTGCTATTGCTACTGCCGAAATTATGTGGATTCAGTCGCTTATTTCTGAACTTCGTATATCCACACGCTCTCCTCCCATATTATGGTGTGATAATCTTGGTGCAACTTATCTCACAGTTAATCCTATATTTCATGCTCAGACGAAACATATAGAAATTGATTATCACTGTGTTCGTGATCAAGTAGCTTCCAAGCTTCTTGATGTCCGTTTTATATCTTCTAAAGATCAAATTGCGGACATATTCACCAAACCACTTTCTAGTGATCGGTTTTCTCTGTTAAGGTTCAAGCTTGCGGGAGGGTGTTAACACAACGTGACTTAACCCTCAAGTTAACTCAACCTGTATATTTGGAAGTCTTTGTATATTAGGGAATTGTGTTTATTTGGGAAAGATAGTATCTTAACCCTCAAGTTAGTTATGCATATATATGCATTGAGTCTTTGTATATTCTGTGTATCTAAAAATCAATTGAAACTATCTTGTTTAACCTCGTCATCTTGTCTCTCTTCTCTTTAGTTGAAACCTAGTAGTTAACCCTTTAACCTAGGAGTTCTATCTCTCTGGAAATGATTCTTCGTATTCTTGCTGGGCATGTGCTTAACAGCTTTGGAACGCTCTCTGTCTCCTTCTCTAAATTTTTTGCCAATATTTACACCTCTCCAAAGGAATGACCAGAATCTGATTTCGTTGAACAATTTGTCAGAAATGATACAGTAATTTTGATTTATTCACCACTCTTATTAGGCACCTATGATGTTTTCATAGTTCTGATATCATGTATAGTGACATCAACTGTGTGTGTGTCTCCATCAGTCTCTTTTGTTTACTCTTTTGTATACAATCTCCATCAGTCTCTTTTGTTTACTCAACTGTATAAAAGAACATCAAAACAATGAATACACGGAAAAGTTTGATTTATCTTTGTAGGTGAAGGTTTATCAGTTACAACCAGACGTGATTTACGGTTTGTAGCATTTATAAGTCTTCTTCATTCACAGTTGTTGTGCACAAAGCAAACCGCTGCACCTAAATTGGTGATATTAAAAGTATCATTTTGTGAATAATTGTTCCCTTTCATGGTTTGATTAAATTAAGTAATTAATCTATAACTATCTGTGTGCAAGGCTATACTTAAAAGGTGGTGTTTTGTTACCACGGATGGTATTATTTGGGATGCCCAAGATGTAGCAAAAAATTATATACTTTTTCTTGCCGAAAATAAAAATTTGATCACTGAGTATTGGTAGTTTACTTTAATTTGAATTTGGACCAAGTGCAAAAATAGGGTTTTAATGCCAAGAGATGGATCACAAATCTGCAGTATAGTGAAATACACTGGGGTTTGCAAAGAGTATGCATCCTTTTTAAGAATTTCGGACTTCGTGATACACCCATAGTGAAGGCATTCTTGCAAGTTTTTTGAACTCATACTTGAAACATGAGATTCTGTTTCCAATTTCAGCAGCACCTCTCGCGATGCCATTGATTGAAGGCATTCTTAGCCGTTACACATATTCTGGTTTTGTCCACAGTTGAAGTGTTAGTTATTTACTCATAAGTGATGTTATTTACTCAACATGTTTCATTGCAAGGGACTGACTGACTGACTGCTTTGAATTGTTTATTTCTTGACATATTTTCTTGACACATATCAAACTAAGGGGGCTGGGTAAGTTTGAGTTGTAGATAGTGAATTCTCAGGTTATGAATGTCCAAATTCGAGGTGCAAGGAGTTTCTAGGTTGCTAGGTTACATTTGATGTTGCAGTGCAACTTACATGGACTGAATGCATTTCTTTGTTGCGGAAGTGCAGTCCAGTAAAATGATTACTGGACTGCATTTATTTTAGGTTTTATAAGAAAAACGGGATACTGAGAAACTACCTTTTCAACTCCCTGACTTCAATACCAAAGCCAGAGATAGGTATAAATCACTACAAGAAAAGTTGGATTAAGCGACCAGGCATTTTTGGTTGGAAAAGCCCATATTGAGTCGCTCTAACCCTTAAAGCGACTTAATTTGGCTCTCGCTCTCGAGTTGCTAAAGGTGGGATTTCTACAAGTCTAGAGCAGCTAGGCAATCGCTTTAGTAATCAAGCAACTATCATGTAGCGTCTTTTTTCTTAATTGCTTCATGGCTAAACCGACCTCCCTAGAGCAAGCAAAATAGTGATCGCTTTAAAGCTAGACCAACCAAAATACAGCAAGTAAAACGTTGATCACTTCATAGATAGACCAACCATAATAGAGCAAGTGAAACGCCGATCGCTTCATAGATAGACCAACCATAATAATAGAGCAAGTGAAATACCTGAAGTTGGTTGCTTATATTTTTGAGCTACCAAACTTTTTGCCGGTGCCGGAAGTATCTGGACGATTTCGATTTAGATAATCCCAAATTGAAATTAAAATTAAAATTAAAATTAAAATTGATACTAAAACAAATTATGAACCAAATTAAAAACTGAATCAAGTTTTATGATATCACATAGATCATTTACATCATTTCTTAAAAAAAAGACAAGATCTGTTGTTTGTTACTACATAAGATCAGTTTTACAGAACTTCAACACCAAAAAAAATTAAAAATCTAACAACACTTTTGTTTTAGTAAAACCTTTCTAGCCCTTGGACACACCGACTGCACCAACACAACACCAGAGCCTGCAATACAACTGCCTAGCCATTGCTTCATGATTGGAAGGCCCCTTATCAGGGCCTCCGCAATTGTTCCAAGTCCAGCCTACAAAAAATAATAATCATAAGAACTAAAAACAAGACAATGCAAGTAAAGATGGATAAAGTAACCAATGGGTTTCCAGGAAAATACTAATAAGAAGAAATGTGTCTCCATACTTTGGTTACAATGCAGTCACAAGCACCCATCCATTTCTCCATTTGGGTCTCGAATCATCTGATCTGTGGTGAACAAAGAAAACTGTTATTGACTCCAGTAAAAGCATCTAAAATTGATTTTATCAAAAAACAATCCCACTTGACTACATAATTAGATATACAGAACAAGTGAATTACCTATTACCTTTACTGGACTTTCCATGGTGATCTGTCCAATTGGTTTACCAAGTTCTGCACTGAATAGTGCTTCGCCGAGAGCTCTTGCAGTTTTCTTTACAGCCGAAAAAACGAGGGCCTGACGGGCAAACCAAACACGCGAATCTGGGAAGACTCTAGGCCATCAACCAACGCCCTCTTGGAAACCTCGTCTGAAGGGCAGTAGCATTGGTTGACACCAGTGTTGAACCAGAAACAAAAAAAGAATGATTGTATAAGCTCACAGATCATCCTCAAGAAAACTATGGTTCGTTCGTATTATGAATAAACTGATTCCATTTTTGTACATCAAAGGCATGGTCTAAAATATTCTTCTGATAAAATGATTCACTCATTTGAAAGGCAAGTTTGAATGATTGATCTGATAACGTGAAAGCAACATATGTACTAATTCACACTAATAAGAATAAGGAACTCACCATGTGCGATGGAAGGTGTTGAGATCTGTAATAACAGTAACAAAGACAACCTTCTTCTGAAGGCCCTGCCAATTAAGCTTCATGTAAGCTGCAATGGCTGCCATTCGTTCCTCATCTCCACCAGTCTTCCTACAACAAAACAGTAAAAAGGTCAAACACATCTTTTTCACCCATACTGAAATAAGCACAACATCATTGCACAAATAAACACTAGCTCCCTTGGCAGTATCATTGTCCTAGAAGTGGTTATGTAACTAAGACTGAGTGGCATTGTTGTCGTAACTCTTGAGCATGTAAGATTGGCAGGAAGAATCAACTACAAGTTGAAATTAGTAATAAAGAACTAAGAGAAAGAGAGAGACAGAGTGAGTTACCTAAATTCCTTTTTCTTAATTGTCGTTGCCTCGCAGTCATGTTTTCATGAGCCACAGCCTTTGAGAATTGGGAACTATATGTAGCCATGTGAAATCCTCACAATCATGTTTTCTGGAATCTCTTTGTTTAAGAAATTGTGAAGCTTACCGAGCATCTGTTGTAAGCTCAACAATTCAAGAAAAGTAAGCAAACAAACATAAAAAAGAGAAGAAAAATAAAACTGAAGACTGGAGTCTGAGTTACCATGATTTCTATTCTATCCGCACAAGTAAGCCATTTGTGCATTGAAGAATTCCTCTAGTTTAGATCGAAGATCCTAAAAGTGAGATGCAAACAAGATAATCAGTCAGTATCATATCAAAGTAGTCTCAAAATTTAAAAGGAAGCAAGAGATATACCCTAAGTATGCCTAAATCAACTTGTAAGTCCTCCTGGATTCATGAATTTTAGAAATATGTCTACACAGAATTCAACTGTTTGTGTTCCAGCAGTTTCAACTGTTTCCACATCCTCTTCAGCCACAAAATTCGGCTACACCAATCCAATACACATCCAAAACAATCATAAGTTCAAACATAAGAAATGATATACAATCCCTAAGTCCAGTGAATACAACTAGAAGTAAATACTGCAATAACTTAATCAAATTCAATCCAATGAAGCTCCAAATTCAATTATTAATCCTAGAAAGAGGTTACATACAACAAAATAAAACAAATTAGCTGACTTAATCCTAGAAAGTGGTTACAAATTCTATAAAAAATTAGCTGACACAACAAGAAATTCAGCTGCAAGATTTTGATAACTTTCAATTCTAATACTTAAACGAGAAACAAAACCCTAATTACAATTTCATATGGCCCCAAAACACAAAACAGGAAATTAAAGTTCCAATTTCAAGAAACCGCAAAAAATAATCACAAAGATCCACTTACAGAGATCCATAATGTGATTCCTGCAACTCGCAAAATCATCCACCACAATATCTGCACAAAAAAACCCAAACACACATTCAAACTCTAATTCAAACAAAAAATCAGCATCAATCAAAACAATAATAATCACCTAAAACTTAGCTTCTCTAATCTTCATTAAAACTCACACATCAATCACTAATTCTTCCTCATCATAATGTGTTCACCGAACCCACTTTAATTTCTCAATTTCTAACTCAATTACCGATTCACTGAGAAAACCCTAGTTCTCGATTCATAACAGGACTCAATCCTATTCTTCATAGTTAGCAGAAACACCAACTCCTGCTTCTTTTATACATCCTCACGATATAAATTTCTTCAAGCCATAACTCAATTTGACCTCTCGATTTTCAACTGAAGAAGAGCAAAAAAGAAGAACGAAAAAGAAGAAAGAAGAAGAGAAAATGAGTTTCAAAGAAGCAGGTGAAGAGGGGGAGAGGAGACGGCGATGACGAGTAAAAGATGGGTTAAGTGAATTAGATTTTCTCAAGTAATGCCGCCGGTCATCGATCTATGGAGGAGACGAAGAGCAGAGAAGATGAAGATAGAGCAAAACAGATAGAGTTCGAGTGGTTGGGAGGGTTCGGTGGGTGAATGAAAGTGATGGACGGAGTTCGTTGGATCTAGCCATACGGATTGAGAAAACAATCTGACGGTTGAGATTTTATTTGTGATGCTCATACGGATTGAGACGCATTTGTGTTTCTTTTGTGTTAATACGAACTCATGTTTTCGGTTTAATTATCAACCTTTAAAATGAAAAAAAATCCAAAAAAAATATAAATAAATTTAGAACATTATTTTCGACATTCTGATATAAAAAAATCCAAAAAATATATAAGAATGAATCGGGAAAACGAAAAATGAATTCGATAAATTGTGTGTTTCTTTGTGCTTTCTCTTTGTGTTTTTGTGTTTCGGGTTTGAATTTCGAATAGTCATGAAGTAATTTTTACAAGTCATACAGGTCATGAAGTAGATTTAGTTCACACTGGTAAACTCAGATTATAAGATTACTAGAGATGCACCACGAAATTCATGATGGTTCAGACTTCAAACTTAGCTGGATACATCATCAAAATCGATAAATATGAAGCTCAGTGTTGATTCGAACTCCAAATGTGGTATAACAACATACAAACTATGATCCAAGAACCTATGGGAGGGTTTCTGACTTCATACTTAGCATGATACATTATCGAAATCGATAAATATGAAGTTTAGTGTTGATTCGAACTCCAAATGTGGTATAACAACATACAAACTATGAGCCATGAACCTCCGGGAGGGTTTCTGACTTCAAGACTTAGCATGATACATCATCAAAATCGATAAATATGAAGTTTAGTTTTGATTCAAACTTGAAATGTGGTATAACAACATACAAACTATGAGTCAAGAAGCTCTGGGAGGGTTCTGACTTCAAACTTAGCATGATACATCATCTAAATCGATAAATATGAAGCTCAGTGTTGATTCGAACTTCAAATGTGGTATAACGGAATACAAACTGTGAACCAAGAAGCTTCGGCAAGGTTCTGGCATATTGTACGCATACGATCGTAACTTGGCCGTGAGTGGACTACTATAAGTCCATCTACTTCGTACGAACGATGAATTCATCCATTTACAGGTAAGATTCCTTCGGAATATACCCTGAAACGTTAAACAATCCATGTTCTGGAATATTGTGCGCATACCTTGGCTCCGAGATCGTAACTTGGCCGTGAGTGGACTACTATAAGTGCATCTACTTCGTACGAACGATGAATTCATTTATTTACAGATAAGATTCCTTCGGAATATACCCTGAAACGTTAAACAAACCATGTTCTGGCATATTGTACGCATACCTTGGCTCCGAGATCGTAACTTGGCCATGAGTAGACTACTATAAGTCCATCTACTTCGTACGAATGATGAATTCATCCATTTACATGTAAGATTCCTTTGGAATATACCCTGAAACGTTAAATAAACCATGTTCTGGCATATTGTACGCATACCTTGGCTCCGAGATCGTAACCTTGCCGTGAGTGGACTACTATAAGTGCATCTACTCCGTACGAACGATGAATTCATCCATTTATAGATAAGATTCCTTCGAAATATATCCTGAAACGTTAAACAAACCATGTTCTGGCATATTATACACATACCGTGTATACATATCGTCAAGAAGTCTTGAAGTAATATCATGTTCTGGCATATTGTACATTGGTACGTTCTTACATAGTTTCCGACTTATAGTAGTCCACTCCCGGCCATGTTTCGACCTCGGAGCCACTTTCTTTTTCGAAGTCGCCGGAAAAAGGTTTCATCCGTTATATATTAATGTTATCTAATCTCTCTCGGCCTCACTCAATTTCTATTAGATTCCCATTGGTTTAATTATAAGGTTACCAATTAATTCAAATCAAATTTCCATCCACTTCATTTAATTTTATTTGTTACCGGTCAATCTTACCAAATTTGGTTGACGCATTCATTTTCAATCAGATATATCGGTTTTCTTCTAATTATTCATCATTTTAACTGTATGCACCGATTGACTATAGTCAATTTCACATGTTATCAATCAATTTTATTCAATATCACTCGACATCACTCGATTGCTCCTGGAGTCACTGGGTTTATATGGTTAACTATTAAATCAAATCGAATTTTCATTTAGTACACTTAATTTCTTTTTTTATCTGTCAGTTTTACTTTATGTTGGTCAACCTCACCCATTTTCTCTTGGATTACATCGGCTTCTCATGTTATTGATAATTTTAGCTGAATGTCCATACTCTTTAGTCAATTTCACTTGTTATATATTAACCTTATCCAACATCGCTCGCTCCACACGATTTTCCTTGGATTCCATGGGTATAATTGTATTATTGCCTATTAATTCCAAATGAATTTCACCCGTTATTAATCAATTTTATTCAATAGTTACTCGATTTTTCTTGGATTCCATGCGTTTATATGGTTGACTATTAAGTCAACTCAGATATCCATTTAGTTCACTTAATTTATCCGAGACCAAAAATTTCACCTTGGCCAAGCTGATTTCTATTTTTCACCGAGATAAGAATTGATGCGTTAATCGGCATAATTGACCAAGTTCCACAGATTTTTTGACCGGAGGGATTATCGATATAGTTTTAAATTTTCAAGGTTTCGGTAAAGCTTCGAGATCTATTTCATGTTGTAGGATAGTTTTTTGGTTTCTTTTGTTTGTTTTTTTTTCTCATTTGGAACCAGTTAAAACAGTAGTAGCCTGGAAAATGACCAAGCGGACTAGGATCGGTTTCAAACGCAACCGATCCATCAACAGTTCCGTGGCAGTTTTGAAATCGAAAACCGAGGTGTATACGGTTTGGTCGATGGTTTTGCCTAAAAACCGGACCGACAGGACATTGTGCACCCCTAATAGTAAACTAAGATAACAACCATGATCCGTATGACACTAATCTAACCAATAAGAAACTAAAATGAGATCATTATCGGTTTCAAATGCCTACTTACAAAACTGACTTCTCTTTTGAACATGTGGTGGCCGCTTAAACTTGGTTGCTCAGAGAGGTTGTACCAACCGATTCATTTTTTAGTTGCTAGGAGTCGGTGCCTCAAAGTGAATAGCTACCTGAGCACTTTTCAAGCTGCTATAGATGACTTGAAAGAGTGATGTAGCGAGCAAACACATTCGGTCGTGGCTAGATATTAGATGACACAGGTTTGTAGCCGCCAAACTTTATGGCAGTTGCAACTTTGGATGCTTAAACCCTTAAAGTGACTAAAATTATGGGATCTTGCTAGGATTTTGGTCGCTTAAGCCAGGTTTTCTTGTAGTGAATGGATGCTTAGTCTTCTACAAATGAATTTATGTTGTTCCATTTTGTGACATTTGTGATTTTCTGCTATCAGCCATTATGTTATCAGATATTTTCTTTAAACACCGACATATAAGAAGAATTTTTTGGACAGTTAAAAATGTCTGACCTTCTTTTGGAAGACGGCTAGATCATTGTTGTTCTCTTTTTTGCGTAGCCAGATAACGGTCTAATTTTGTGTTCATGTTATCCCGGTTGTTGAGTTATTAATTGGTGGTTTCGATGATGTCAGGTAGGCAGTTACGGCTTCATGAACTGGTAATAACAAAAATTAATATTAACAGTTCCCACCAGTAGTTTTGGTTTGTTGATTTTCAGAAATGCACGGCCTGAATTATCTTTATGGTCATATACTGCAACTCATTTCTATCAATGAGGCCCCTTGCAGGTTACCCTATTAGTTGGTATTCACCATTCCAGGTTGCCAATTTCAGGTTGCCGAAAAAGCATCAGAGATGGTTTTGGATTACCACCAGGTTGCCAAATGTATCTCTAGCATTCCACGGGCAACTGCAACATCAGGTGGAATGTACTATGAATTTCATACAAAAGTTTTTTGTTGTCACCGAATTGTTTTGCTATTGAATCTTGATTTTTCATTGAATTCGGTATTTTTTTCCTTATACTGATTGAGATTATGCATGCAATTCTCTTTGTATCCTTCTCTGAGTATCACAGGGTTTTGATAAATTAGAGTAAATAACTAAGTGAAAATTTGTTTTATCTCTGAGTATCACGAAGATTAACTTTCAGTCGATAAAGTGAAAATTTAATTTCTAAACTGCCATCTTTCAAGCCAAGATGAGTTCTATATATTTGAATGTTATGATATACAAATGTTACTATTTTTAATCTATTTAGAGCTTCTATATGAATTAGGATGTGATAGTGAAGGTTATAATTTAATCCAGGCTTTGGTGCTAAAAGAGCATTGAATATGTGCAGGAACCAGAAATGGATGTATCTCAGTTAAGGTGTTCTTAGTGTTAATTGTTTTTTGCAGTTTGATCATTGACACCATGCTCTGCCATCAGCGACGGAAGCAGGATTTGAAGTCTAGGTGGGCTAAAATAGCACTATGGGCTAAACACTAAATTCTTAGGGGTGCTATTATTATTTTTTCCAAAAAAGTACACATGAAAAAATGACTTTTGGGTGAGTTTTTGAGATTTGGGGGTGGCTGGAGCACCCCTAAGCCACCCCCAGTACCATCCCTGCCTGCCATAAGGAATACTGGTTAATTTATAGAGAGGAGCTTTCACGCAGAGATTTTATAGAGAGAAGCTTTCACTCTGAGGTATGATCTCAACTAAAATATTTTTACTATTTTTCTCAAAATTGAAATGTAGAAATCCAACAGTGAACAACTGATTTATTGATCTTTGGTGCTTACTTGCTTAACGTGATGGCCTACCACCTAAATGTATGTCTATATTCGGAAGGAAGTTCTACTTTCTTTATTTTGCCTTCATTTTCACATTGTAGCAACTGGTGTTGCTTGGTATTCCAACTCAGACAGCAGACAAATATGGATGCACAACCGAGCCAGGTCTAGGATCCTCTGAAACTTATGGCCGATGACTGAGACCAGTGGCTTTCGCAGTGGAGATGGTGCTTATGACAACGCAACTGGTACGGGTCTAACAGGTATTCACTGTGCTGGTTGTAGGACCTCAACTGGGTCGTCTACGCACCACTGGTGTTTATGATACCACAAACGGGTTGACTCTTGGAGGTACTCATCATGGTATGAGCCTTATGGAGTTGCTGTCAGGGGAGAAGCTCTTCATATGACTGGTACCCTGGATTGGTTGTCACAATGAGGACTGTGGAACTACTAGCAAATGATTTACAAGTGGAAGGACAGGTGATCATGATGAGCAACAACAAGGTTTTGGCAGTGGAGTAACCCTGGCAGCTCAAGTTCTAGATAGGTCTGTAAGTTGAAGAATAAAAATCCAGAAATATTTGCCTGGTAAAATAAATACAATAAACAAACCATACTATGCTGTCAGGCCGGGAACTCATGATAAGAGGACTACAACGGAGTTGAGAAGAAAGGATTGTTGATCGGGCAGATGTGCGGGATATAGTAACAGTGATATGCTACCTGCCAAACGAAAAGGTTTTGTTCGTATCTTGGCACCTTGCAGCAATTATATTAGTTGTATAGTTTGAATTACCGTTGTACTAGGTGTTAATTATGCAGTGCTCTTTTTTCTCAGAAACCACAAACCTTTGGTGCCAAATAAAGGGTCGCTGTCTTTTTCAGTAATATCTCAGGTATACCAGTTTCTACTTATCAGATTGGTCTGTCCACATGATATCACCTGCTGACAAATCAACGGGAAATGTAAAGGTGGCAGATATTCAAAGAAAACCCAGTGGCATGTATGTGATTTGAAAATTGTCACGATTTTCTTATGCTTCAGGAATATTACCCAGGTTGTGCTTCTGGTAATGGTTTGGAAGGCTGAATTGGTGATTTCACATCGTGTGCAGGATGTAAAGGAGAGATGCACGAGAGTGTACGATGGTGGCTTTGTGTTAGCAGGATCCTTTTCTAATGGCATGCTATCGAAAATATGATCATGTCCACACTTCTAGCTGTTTGTGGAACAACAACATTTTTATGTGATTGCATAATTTGGACATGTTCCTAAACTGACATATAAAACATTGTGGAATTGTAAAAATGATTTGAAGCGCAACTGTAAAGTGCAACCTGTGTTCTTTTCTATTTTGCTATTAGTATAATATGATTTAGTTTACCCCATCTGAAGTTCGACATCCCTATTTCATTTATGAGTCCCTATTTCATTGGTTGATTACCATATGATATTAGAATTTGCATTATGCGAATCTGTGACCTTAGTATCACCAATCTCAAACAACAACCTTTAAATTATACTCAAACATCAACCCTTGAATCTGACTCAAACATAACCGTTGTATAAACGGGTTTTGGGTACAATATGTCTGTTATTGGAACTCAATACCATAAACTCAAATTCATCTTTTACATTTGTGGGACCTTTTCTCTCTTCCCATCCACACATAATAAGACTGATTATATTACAGATATTAGCTTGGGTTTTATTAGTACGATTTTTTAGTAATATTTTCTTTCATACAAGTCATTATTAAAGCATGTATCAAATGCAAGGATTGTACTAGAATTTGAAAAAATAAATAAACCTGGGAGCATTGTCGATGGTCAAGGCCGATATAACGTGTTATAATAGGTGCGAGCACGTTTTTGGCTAGAAAAAAAAAGAACTGCGGTTTGAATTCCTATCTAACGGCTATAACGTGCATAAAAATGGTTTTACAAAGTCTTTTCACTTTTTCTACTTAGAAACCCCTAATAAAGACTTAAATGATTGATCTGAACGTTTGCCTTTCTTTATTTAGTTCATAACAGTAAAAATAAAAGAAGAAGTTTAAATGAAAATGGAAAAAAAATGCTTTAAACCCGAGTCACCGGTGCATCCAAACAAGACGCGCGTGGGACGCACATATTGGTTCGTCGGACACTCGTCGTGTCAGCGTCCAACGAGCGTCCTCTTTCTGATGTGAGTCGGACGCGGACACGACTCAAAAAACGGAGTGTCCGTGCAACCCATGCTCTCATTCAGCGAAGCCTGGTTGATTCTGGCCCCACCAAATATTTTAAAGGAAATTTATTTGACGTGACATAATACAAAATAGGAAAAATATTTCCTGGCCCCACTAGATTTTGTTTAATGGAAAGAGAATTTTTTGTTACCTAAAGTAATTATCACATTCGTAAAAATCAAAAAACTAAATCAATCACAAAATAAATCACATGATTAATGAACAAATAAATGTTAAAAAAAATGTCCAATGTCCGGTTACAGTTCTCAAAATCATTCTTTTACTAATAACAAATTCATTTTTTCACATAAATTTATGAATTTTAAAATATTAAACGACATTATTACCAAAAAGAAATATTAGTTGTAGAGGTTTTGGATTCAGTTTTAAGATATCGAACGCTAATATTACAAACAAACAAACAAAAAATAGTAGTATTAATAGGTTATTTGGATTTTATGTTTCACTTTACAGAACACAAAATCATACTTATTAATTACTTTTATTATTAATTCCCCTAAGAAACTAATAATAGATGATGAATACATTGTTTTGATATGGTGGGTTTGTCAAATCGCTGAGATATTGAAAAATAATGATTTGGTAAGAAAAAAAATAAGGATTTCAACAATTTGATTACTTTTATTGTTAAACAATAATATTACCAAAATTGAAAATAATGATTTTAAAATACGTTGTGAAACCCCTTAGAAATGCAACTCACAATTTGATGTGAGAGCCCACGTATAAAGGAAATCCCAATTCACTATAATCGAGAAGTGAAAAGAAAGATGATAAGCCAATCAAGATCTCTGCCAAGTCTACCCCATAAGAAATAGTGATGGCTCTCAAGATAATGGTAAGAATGATTTTGCATATATTAGTTCATGGTAAAAATGTCTTCGTACGCACGGTTGGAAGTTGTTGTCGAATGAAAATAGGTTATCGCGGGTAGGGAGATGTTGAAAAAAATGAATAAGAAACTTGGTTGCGAAACAACTTTGACTGTTGAAGAACATAAATACCTCTACAACCAGTGGGATGCAATTATAAACAAAGGACAAGGACCTGAGGAATCCGAGGTACCAACACAAAGGCCTACCACTAAGAGGTCTCGACAAGTTGGTGAAGGTACAAGTGGAGGTGATGTGTCGGAAGATGAACGCCAAGGAGGAAGAAGCCAAGGAGGAAGAGGAGGTGGTCGTGCAACTAACAAGAAGGGTCGTCCTTAACTGCACTTTTAAGTTTCCAAGTTATTTTTATTGTTAACTGCACCGGATTCGTCTTATGGACACCTTGAATTTGATGTTTTAATCAATAGCGTAATAGTTAATCATTGAGTTTTCAAATTTCACTGAGTTTTCAAATTTCCTTCTTACTTTGTTGTGTCATCAGTGTATGGTTCGGCTAATTACCATGCTCACATATAAGCCGAACATTAAATCTTGTCAGGCTCATTTCCATTTCAAAGCTTGCCAAAGATTCATTTCCATTACATAATTTGCACACCAACCCATTGCGTAATTATTTTCAAATTTAGGCCAAAAGGCTGCAGCTATCAAGGGCGGTAATGGGCAACCGGGTCTAAGCTTGAGGCCGATAAAATGACAATTTTGAACAAATCCCATAACAAGTCTTTTGGAAATCATAGTTATGCTTCACCCCTAACCACATCACTTGTTGCATCACCATACTACCTTGCAAATTGAGTCTTCTAATCTTATTTCTTGCATTGTAGATAGTTTGCATAGTCGATTTGTTATTCTTGTCGTCCTCCTTCAATTTACTAAGAATCCTAGACGGTGGAATACGTGCTCGTGTCATTTTACTCACTTCTAGTATCTCGTTGGGTTTGAGTCGCGCTAATTTTGCATGTCCATGAAGGTCACGTGGACGTGGGTGGTTATGACGACAATCTATTTGTTTATTCATAACCCAATATTCATCATATTTGTTCAAAGACTTATTCTTGTGCTTGAGGTTTAAAACTATCTTGAAAGGGCACTTTGTTTTCTTCGTCTTTGTCCTATTCTTTCTCCCGGTCTTCCCGACATATAGAGAACCCTTTTTAACCTTGCTATCGCCGGTTCCACTTCGCTCACAAATCAATTCAAACCGATCCACTCGGCTTTGTCGTCCTTTAACTAGTATGCAATTTATCTTCATCGCTTGTTCCTCAGCCCAAGCCAGTGCTTCGGGTTTAGTTTTCCATCTCTACATTCATTCAAACACAAATAATTAGTAAGAAAAATTTCGGAATATTCCTACAACATTAAGGTAAACATCATGTTCTTACATACCAAATCATTTTAGAAGTGATCCTTAGTATCTTCGTGAATTACTTCTACTGGATCAGGTTGATTTTCCATCGGTACAGGTCCGAAAAACGTGATCTACAAAGAATATCACAAGGTTCAATATAACGAAGGAAAAATTAATAGTTAGATTCAGCTAATACGAATGTGTCGAACCTTGTATATACCGCAGGTTCGGCTTATACGATATTCATAATATGTGCCGAACCATCAACAAATTACGTACCCAACAATTTTTAAGGGTATGTTCGGCTCATACGATTTTCATTATATAAGCCGAATTATTAACAATTTTTATTCCAGAACTCTCAGCAATAGGTTCGGCTTACAATGAAAATTTCATATAATCCGAACCAGTGTCTAACAAATGGGTTGGAAGTGGAAAATATATGTTCGGCTCATACGATTTTCATTACATAAGCCGAAACATTAAAAAAATTTATTCCAGAACTCTCAGCAATAGGTTCGGCTTACAATGAAAATTTCATATAAGCCGAACTAGTGTCTAACAAATGGGTTAGAAGTGGAAAATATATGTTTGGCGCATATCTAAACAGTTTCACTTAGCCGAACTGTTCATCATGGGGTTGGTTCTGCTCATAGATGTAAGCCGAACCTCATCCTGGTTCGCCGAACCATGATGAAAAAATACAGACTCTTGATAGTTTCGAGCTATAAAAGTGAGATTAAGCATAATATAGAATTGTACATGTGTATTAGAAGCATTTTGTTCCTCATCAATGTCTTCATCATATGGATTTGGCTCATAAAAATCATCACCTTGAGTTTGAGTTTGAGTTTGTGTAAAATCATTCTCATAATCTAAGAAATCAGCCATTTGGAAATCATTGTTGTAGTTGATGTGTATTTTCCTAGGTTTTTTAGATGAATAATGACTCCCCTCATCCTCCATTGAATCAACAAATAAAATTTCTCACTTTCTCCTTCTTTCCTTCTCAATATAAAATTTCCCCCCCCAAAATTTTTCATCTACACATTTAAACCTTAATTCTGAAAATTATCTTAATCACTAATCCAGATTATTAACACTAATACATAAAAGACAGATTTGTTATTATAAAAAAAATTGGTTAAGAAGCTTTCTCATTTTGTTATTTAACGTCCCTTTTAAAATGGTGGAGTATGCCCAGACACAACCTTCAAAGGAAATGCAACGCACAATGCAGAAGCCCAAAAACAGTGAAGAAACCCGAAAAGAGCCTAAGTAGAAACCCTAACCCAAAAAGTGCCTAAATAGAAACCTTCACAATTCACCGAACCCAAACTCTCCTCACATACCACCGCCAAAGTTGCCGGAATCCTTGCACCAAAGCTCACCATCTTCCACAACCAAACAATGATCACGAAATCCGTCGCAACTTCTCCATCATAATAAACAGGTACCTTGAATTTATGAGAAAAGTGATTTTGATTTCATGTTGATCAGAAAAAAGGAGAATAATAGATGGATTAGCAAGAGAATCCAAAAAAATCAGCAACCCATCTCACAGTAGGAAACACTGCCTTCTGATGAACTCTTCCCTTTAATAAACTGAAAACCCAAAGAACATCATACAAGGCCAGGGATAGATCGAAGATGAGGAGATCAAGCTGCATCACCACCACCTCCGCCAAAAATCCTCCATCAAATATAAGTCAGAGACGAATCACAGACAAGGCTGAAGAAGGATGGAAAGAGAGGTCGAATAGAAAATCCAATTTTTCAACCTAGATCTAGAGCTGAAAGCCCGAAAATCTGAGAAAATAACCCTGGAAAACCCCCCCCAAACAGAAATTAAAAACAAAACAAACAAACGAGATTGGAGTTCGGATTTTGTAGGTGGACCAAATCCGAGCTCAGGGAGAAGCTTGAAAAGTTTGTGGAGGTTGGAGGAAGGGGATAGTAGAGTGGGTGAGCAGAGAGAAAAAAGTTACAAGAAAGTGGCTTTCCTTTCCTTGTAGATGAAATTTCTCCCTTCATATATGCAAGCACCATTGGAAGCTAGATGATTCCCTTAGTTGATTTTTTTAAGTACCGAGTTCTCCTGTATAGATGGGCACCATTTTTCGGGCTTGAGTCTTTTGCCATAGGTCCAAATAGAGTAATCTTTGAATCCGAGATGTTGAAATTTGATATATTTCGTCTTCCGTTCACCATAATGAGAAGCTCTGGTCCAAATCGAGTAATCTTTGAACCCAAGATGTTTAAATGTGATATATTCCGTCTCCAGTTCACCATAATGAGAAGCTCAGGTCTAAATCGAGTAATCTTTGAACACAAATATATTTCATTTAGAAGCAGACAAACACAGACGAGGTCAGCGATTTTGACGAGCTTTCTAACATGGAGATCGAGTGCTTCACAGCAGGGACTTATGTGAGGTTTGAGTTCCATGATGTTCCATTTGAGATGGTTAAAAATCCTGATCCCTGTCAGCCTATTCTTGTTGGAGGCATCAGTCTTGAGGAAGCAAAAGTTGGATATATGCAGGTTATTATACTTCAATATTTGATTGAAAAGTATTTTTGAGACAATTTATGCATGTTTTCTACTGTAAGCCCTTATGAATCCTGTTTTCTCTTCTAGGTGAAACTTGAGCCACATAGTTGGCATATGAAGTTATTGAAGACAAAGGACTCTATCATTGTTTCAGTTGGTTGGAGGCGGTACAAGACAAGATCTATGTATTCCCTAAAAGACTGCCATGGAAAAAATCGAGTGCTCAATTACACTCCGAAAAGCAACCCTTGTCTTGCACCTCCCAGTACTGGACTTGCTGTTGTACAAAGTCTGGCAGACAACAAGGTCTGATGTATTTTACTTAAGTTAAAAGTCCATGCAATTCGTTTTGGTTAACCCAAAAAGTGTGGTAATTATATTGTATTCCTTGATAAGAATGACATCATTTTATTATTCCGCATAAAGAAGCAAATGCATTCATCCTTTTTAAATTTTTGATTTCCTGGATTTTTATGTAATCTGCTGAGTACATTGTAATTGAATTTCCAGGCTGCATTTTAGATTTTAGCAAACGCTTCTGTGTTTGTATTTAACCATGGCGCAGAGATAGTGAAGAACCGCAAGTGGATAGGGACTCCATATAAGATTTTCAAGAAAACTGCTCTTATAAAGAATATGTTCACATCGGATCTCGAAATTGCTTATTTCAAGAATGCAAAAATTAAGACTGAGTGGAATTTCTGGGAAGATCAATAAGGTTATTGTGCCTAGTTTTCGTATTTATGTTCTCTAATGTGCATTTGAATTGTGTTTATTATTAAGCTAGCAAAAGATATGAAGCGGTGAAATCTCTACTACTATTTCTTAGTGGTTTACAGTAGTTTGTTCACATAGTTGTATTTTGAATTCGAGACCTTCATTAATGTGTTACAAGTAATCAATAAGTGTTTCCCTGAGCGAATCTATAAAATACAAATTTTTTGCACTTATTTTTAATTTTTCTTCTGTATTGTGTTCTATGCAGCAATTTTATTGCTCGCCTATTGTGTTTCTTATTGTATTCTTTAATGGACAGCCTGCTGAGAAAGATCTTACTCATGGACTAGATGGGATTGCTGTATGTACATTTAAGCAGAAAATTCACAAGCACGATACCGTTTTCATGCATGTATATCAAAAGGTTGAGGTTCCTCGCTTCTTCAACCCAATAATGAGAGGTCCAGAACCACTTGACCGTATTTGGCATGGTGTGGTTGATGCTTATGAGCTCACTCGAGCTAGTAATCTCTGTGTGCCTGCAGACATGGATTCTTTCTATAAGGTTTGGTTACTGTGGACTCAATATATAAAAAATAAAGTTAGGTTTACTGCTTTTAATATTTAACACATTATTCTTTTTACAGAGGCATATCAATCCGTTCGATACCAGGGACCTCGAATTTCATTCAAGGTGGCCACAATTGATGGTGGCACAAAGGCGTGCGATTTCCGAGGAAGAGAAGCTATCTATAAAGCGCCAAATTGAAGACTTGGAGATTTTACGTGATGAGAGACGGAGAGAGAGGGAATCAGAGGCCCTTTCTCGGAGGTGGCAGACACTTGAACAACTTCGTGTTGTTCGCATTATTGAGGTGAAAACTGAACTTTCAAGTCTTTTTAATGTATGTTCAAATGATGGTACTTTGTTAAAGAAAGGCTGTCAGATAGCTTCTGAGTGTTGTATCCGTAGGAATAACCAAGACAATGTGGCACATTTGCTCTGGTTTGGTGACTTCAATGAGAGATTTGGTATCTAACTTTGTTTGTTTTGTTGTTTTTTATTGTTGTTTTTTTTTTCCTGGTAATTTTGGTTTTATTCGTTCAGCTGTTTCAACTGCATAACGAAGTTACTATGTTTTTTTAACAGAATCAAAAGAAGCCTGAGGATATCAACAAACAGTTGCCATTCTTAGAGGATGATCAGAACTCTTTAAGGCTCATGATAGAAGGCTTCATAAAGAAATACAAAGAGTATGTGAAAGGGAAAGCGGGGATGCCAACTGGTGACATTCTCCCATCACCAAGTTCAGCAGCAGGTTTCCAAGTTAGTCATGCAACCACGTGCTTGTCTATTAACAACATAAGTGGCTTATACTTTATGGCTGATGGCCGCGTTACAACTACCTACCCTCATTACCCAGAAGATTATTTTGAAATAGTGGCCGACGATCGTAATAAAATACACTTTGTGGGTAACCGAGTGCTAGTTTCAGCTTCAGGAGACTGTTGTTGGTGTGACCTATTTATCTGGATTTTTAGGCGAGAGGTAATCTCCTTACTGTATGTAATAGGGTTTGCTGTTATTGGATTGTATGTTTAATATGTTTATGTCTTGATTTATAGATTGAACATGCTATAGCGACTGCCGATGAGACTGCTGAAGAACGGAGTGCTTTTTGGACTGTGGAGAGATGTGCAGGATTCGTACAGTGGTTTCAAAATGTTGGATTTGAAGCTCCCTTTCTACCACCAGACACACATTGTGCAATGATATTTGGGAGTTATGAGAACTTTGAGGCGAGAATGTTTTTTGCAAACAAGGAAGAAGTGCATGAAATATTCAATGCTGAATTACCAACGGGACATGATAGGCTATGGGGGGGTTAGGTTGTAAAGATGCAGTGGATGAAATTACAAGATCTGGATTTAACATCTATGAGGGAGATGGTATTGCTCAATGGGAAGAACATGTAATAGTTATGCTGTTAGGTAATAACACTGATTAGATATGTGCTGTCATTTTTACATTGGTTCCATATTTACTCGTTTCTGATTGGTTAGAAGTGTAGTGTATGCTAACACTCGTACACTCTCTATGCGTAGGTTAGTAAATGCAGACAGCCTGGTATAAATGTGTCTGTCTGCTGTCTCTATATTCTAAGTCTTTCATTTATTGTAATAAACATTCTCCATTTGATGAATTCCTCTTCTTCTACTATTAGGAATTCAGGCGGCTTGCAACAAGGATAGGTTTTCAGGGGGAACCATTCAAGGTAAATTGGTTTGTTACTCCATTGTTTGCTTCTAAGAACGATTCTAGGTGAATTATTATTTTCTGCTACTCTATTGCTTATTTTTAAGAAACCTGTCATCGTATTAATAGCTTTCGGTTTCTATTTAATAGTTTATCATATGTCGCCGCCCCTTGGAGCTACTGAGCGTGTGCACCCACACCAGTTGGGACTGCCACTGATCATCAGAGCTATGTGATGGTTTCTGACATTATTGATTCTCAGCAACTATTTGGAGAATTTCATTTCTACTTTTTTGCTACTGGACTTGTGCCTCGAATTTGGTTAAGATGCTTTTCTTTCTTGTGGTTGATTTCTTGTTAATTCTTAAGTTCAATTTGCATACTCAAACTCCTTTCACTGTTAAAACCAACACCTATGAACAAACAAATGCGTTTTCTTTTCTCATTCATCGGCTTGAATACATCACTGAACATTATTTATTGGTGGTTACTACTGCAACAATGTTAATGGTGTTGCAAAATCTCGGGTATTACTTTACGAAAATCAATATGTTTACCTTAGCTTCAAGTACTGTGCCTCCTTGAATTTTCAATCTCTAATGCAAACTGATAGAAAAGCTCCTAGAGAAGTTTTAGAAAAGTGATATTGATAAACGAACTCAACGGAACTTCATTGTCTTTCTCCAGTCTAAAGAGTTTTGGGTTAGACGCTAGTGGTTTTCGTTGTAGATTGATCATGTTGTGACGAAACGTCCAAACATCTCAGAGATAGATATAGAGGTAGGAATTTATCCAAGCAACCCCACTCCTTGGTATACGTCAGGAGTCCATTGATGAGAAGGGGCTGGGAAAGGAGCCTTACCACGTCACGTGCTCTAAAGCTCGAAGAATTTGTCTTGAAAGGTTTAATGACACAAGAATATCGTAGACAAGTACAAACATAGTCGTAATCAGGTTAAAAATACTCCAAAATAAAAAGTTAATATTTGTAAAATTGGAGCAGTTTCCAGTTCAAAAGAAAGAATTTGAACGTCAGTTACCACTTACCTGTAAGCAGACATCCAGATAGCATGGGTCCATAGACAAACAACTTGCCATGTTATAACAGCCAATTCCCCAAGCTAGAGGTTGAACTGACAGCAAATGACTACTTTTTCTTTTCTTTTTTTCATGGTTTTGTCTCTATGGATCATGGCGAGTAATTCTGTAATTGCTTCGTGTGTCTTATTACCTAAAACTAGGAAAAAACATTTCTACCCAGAATAAATTTTTTTCTATATAGTTGGGCCGCAGAGCCCAAAGTGAAGGAATTCCTTTTATGGCTACTTTTCTGTAAAATAAAACCTAACGCAAATTTGCAATTTGACAGAAAGATTGGAAATTTTTAGTGTCCATGGTTAGAATTTTTCATTGGAAAAAATTATCTCTCCGTTTAATCTGATTATGTATTTTTATTTCTTAGGGGTATAATTGGTAAGCAAACTAAAAGATAACATATCTAAAAATCCGTATCTTTTGATTTTACAAATTTTATCTCGTTGAAAAGATTTTATAGAGATCTACACCATGAATACAAACAACAATATCAAATTTAGCGTTTTAACGAAAAAAATAGGAGGTGCTTATCACTTTAGGCACAATTTTCAAAAAGTGATTTCATAGACATTATGCAAACCACCACGAAGGATGGTTAACACATTATGCATCCATATTTTAGTTTATGCATCAGCTAATTTTCTATCTAATAAAACGATGTACTCTCCCCGTTTTGAGAAAAGTGATACTTTCATTTTTTCAGTTTGGCTTATTTATAGAAAATGTCGGGATCACAAATTTTCTTTTACAGTACCATGACAGCGATGTTTCGTTTTTCTTCGCTCGGCCCTCCCTATCGAGACAACGGTGTTCTAGTATATATGAGTAACCCATAATTAATTGAATAAAGATTTGAGTACAAAAATATCCTTTTGATTATGTGAAAAAATTAATGAATATCTCTTTCTTAAAAAACACGTTGCCATTTTTTTAGCATATCCTACAAAATCTCCAAATATTACTTTACCAAAAATAACCAAATTTCCTAATAAAATTTCGTAAATAACTCGTGATTTTTTTTTCTCATGCCCAAAAATTACAACCCATGGACAAGAAAAACTAACAATTATTACTTGAAAATAACCTTGAAAACTGGATTTTTCACAAATTTGGATCGAAAAAATTACTTTCTCAATACGCAACTTGTGAAATTCACGGATTTCACAATTAAAATGCCAATATTGGTACATTTATTGTTTTCACTAGCAAATTAGTGGAGCCCAGGGTGCACATTACGGCTTTCCTAATTAGTGGAAAAAACCTCATAAAACCACTTTGTTTTTTCACACGTATTTTTGTATTGTTTTATTTATTTTTTCCGGAAATTGAAAGCTTCTGATTTTTTCACCCGTACTTTGTTTTTTCTGATCAATAAGCACAAGTTTTTCAACCTTTTTTCCCAGAAATTAATTATATCTCACAAGTTTTTTCAATTTTCTCTCCCAATACTATATTAACACCTCCATCTACGTAATCATATGCATGATTGAAATCAAACTCATCAGGTGAAATAGAATTAGGCATGTTAATTATCCCAGTCAGTTTAGCTGACTTATCCGTGTGTTTTAGTCTGACTGGGTTGAATCAGTTGGACTCGGTTTGACTCGCCTGACTCAGTCAGTTGACTGAGTTAACTCACTAACATGATATGGACCTTGACCTTTGACTGGAAGTTGGATGTTGACCGTTAGATTGACCGTTATCTTTATCCTTTGACTGTTAATTGACCATTGACTTTTCCGGTGGCTTTCTGCCCAGTTTTTGGCTATTTTCGTTACCCTTACGATGGATGATTTGGACATAGAACTATCAATCGAAACTTATCAAGAAAATAGGTAATTGAGTTTTAGAACAAAGTTTGAGATATAGCGAAGGATATCGACTAGGATTCTGAAAGATCATTTATGTATCATTGTCATGTTTATTCAGATGGTAATTACACGTTCAAGATGATGACAATGATGATGATAATCGTGGATAGCACATTGTAGATCGAAAAACTTGAATTGGAGTGGTTTTCCTTCTAATTAGGTGGGAACTCATGTAACCTTCTTGTAATCATTAAGACTCCTTTTTATTTGTGAGCATGATATGTCTTTACCGTTTTTGCGCATGTTGTGTGTACTTTGATGTGTCTGTGTTATGCGTTAAGTAATTTCCTCGCGAGGAGTGTATGTGGTTTCCACACAGTTCCTCGCTAACCTCTATTAGGTGAGAGGTTGTTACGAATATTATTACTTTTATGTTATACAGTAAATTTCTGTCTTTAATAGGACGTGAGGCCATTTGAATATTATGTTAATAGGACACGAGGCTGTTTACAAATATTATTCTTAATAACGCGGGAGGCCGTGGTAATATTATGTTATAAATTAACTTGGGATAACCAGCCGTATGCATATCATATTTGATTGCTTTAGCAATGATTGTACTACAAAATGTTATTTCTGTATTTTTTTGTTTGAAAATCTTGTTTCGATGTTATGTTTAGTACTTAGTACCAAAAGTGTTAACTCTTTTTATTTTATTTTTATATTTTAATTATTTTATCTTTTAGTAGTATGTTAGTGATTACTTGAAAATTATATATTTTTATTGAGCACCCCTTTGGGATGATGTGCTCACTCGTTCCCACTTCAATTTTCAGTAATAAGAAGAAATGATACATCTGAAGATATCCATTTTCATAGCGTAAAGTATTAGCAAATTTAAATATGTTTATTTATCTTTTAGATATGTAATATTTCTATATAAACAACACATTATTATATACGTATCACCCGAGAGACTTTCATTTATATAATGAATATCATAGAGTTTGGGTTCTGTTATTAGCACTTTATGTAATTGAGATTCTTAAAATCGATAGTCTGGATTTGATGCTTCAATTATATTGTAATCCTATTAGCTAAACATGTGGTTAGGTTGGGGCATCACACCTATGTGAGGGATAAATAGCCAATGGCGCCGTGTAAGCATCACAAGAGGTGATCTCATGATAAGAAAGTAAGGAGGATGCACCGAATCGTGTCTAAAAAGGTGATTACATATGAATCGAGATATCTGCTACATATATACAAGCATGACACAGTGTAAGGAGTAGTCAAATCACTCAAATGGTCAAGTCTAAAAATAAGGCAAGGCGAAGTTCCGGTTGTCCGCTTGATCTTGAGCCAGTACCCCAGGATGGATAAAAAGGCTTGAGGGCCTTCCCAAGCTCATAAATAAATGAAGGATCAGAGGAGGTGCGGTACAACTGTGATGAAATTACATCGTGTCAGGTACTCGGACGAAGGACGATTAACAACATTATCTGAAGAAGAAAATACCAGTCCATGTAGAAGAAAATGGGCATGCAAGGTTAGGTGGTCTTTCTGCAGAGAATTCTAGAGATATATTTAGAGATAAAAAGAGTGATAAATGTAAGTGATATTTGTAACACATCAAAGGGTAAGAACTTCAATAATAAGAATACAAATTTCTTCTCCGTGGATGTAGGTCTATAAGGCCGAACCATGTTATATTCTTGTGTTCCTATTTACTTTCATGATTCTTTATATCCTATTTGTCTTTGAATCTTAAGTGTTAATAGATTATAGTCGTTAGATCTACTTGGGTGTGGTCATCAGAAAAGGTGCAACAACAACCTACCTAGAGCAGCAACAACTTCAAACTTATGTAATACTTCTTTTAATCTGAATCTCACACCAAAACCTTTTTCAGGACCAACTCAAAAATGTTTAATCAATGATGAAAATACATCTCCATCAAAACCCATTAGTTAACAAAATTGAAGTAAAAATGAATTAAATTAAATTGAAACGGGAATGGAAGTTTACATAGATAGTGAAGATATGAAATCAGTTTAGTGTTAGAGGTACTGATAATTAAAGAGAAATTTGGAAGAAGTTGGGGTCGTGAAGAAGATGAACCGGAAAAGGAGCCGGAATATGAGACTGAAAAGAGGCGAAGAGTGAGATGAGACGGAGAAAGTAGGCTCTTTTGGGTTATAAACTTATAATAAACTAAGATCCAAGGGTATCTTTTTTTAAGATCCAACGACCAATGTGAATCGGTTGTAACCGATGGATTCAGTTCGGTATCTAGGAAAAACCAGAGTTGTACCGAGATATCTCGATTTTTTATAATTAATAACTTTTAAATACCATTTAGCTAATGGTTCAGTTCGGTTTCATGAAAATTAGGTTCGGTTCTTTAGCTGTGGTTCGGTTTTATGCAGTCCTAATTACCAAGCATATCGAAAATTGAATGAATAAAAAAACGAAATAACAATTATTAGAAGCTTACCTATCATAAAACCTTAGGGTAATACAATCAGCTTTTATTTCAGATTCTTTGATTTTCAACCTCAAGTAATGATTCCTCAACAATCACGAATAGTACCTTCATAAAACTATCAAAGAAAATCAGAATGCAGAACTAACAAATAAATTCAAACAAAATTGATGACATAAACTAAATCGTATATTCTGACATTATTTGGATCAGATGATATGTTCTTTGTCCCCGATGAAATGATTCTTGGGGGAAAACTTCTTAGTGCCTATTAAAAAATCAGTTAAACAGTGAGTCAACTTCAAAAATATTTATGAATCAGGAAACTATAATGAGAAAAAATCAGATCAAAATATAACAAGGAGAGAAACTCGTCTTTGAAAGTTAAGGTTGTGAAGATTGTGAAAACTAATTTCGGTTTTATATTACCGGGAAGGTAATCATATATAACCCACATATTTTTAGGTCAAGAAGAAACCATAAAAACAAAGAACAAGATCAGAATAAACAAAAAAAAAATTGAGAAGAAGTAAGGGAAAAGAAGAAAAGAGAAGCGAAGAACGAAAGAGAAAATACAATTAGGGTTTGAGAACGAAAAAGGTTTTATAGATCCGTTATGGGGTGCATACGTGTGTAGTTAGTACGTGGGAAAGATATCTGATTTCCTATGATGGGTCCAAAAACTCTAGAATTCGATCTTGATACAACTTTCAACCATAATAAAGTATTTTCTCCTAAAACTATATATATAATTGTTCATATGTAAGATTGATGTGTAATTTAACCTACTTTTGGGCTTCTTCTTGGCATTGGAATATGAATGCTCCTGATGCTAAAATCCATACTGGCTATGCTCCTTATGGTTGTATTTTTTCGAAGATGCAACTCTCATCAAGCAAATCTTCGATTGTGGAAAAGGCAATACCGTCATCCTCAATCATTTAGAAGATATCTCTTTCCTGTACAAGTCGTCGTGACATTAATTTTTATCGGACTTGCTCGTGATAAAAGGGCTTAAGAATACGTTTGGTAGTTTTATTGCAAGCAAAAATGCTCAAACCATACACATTGCCAGTATTAGAAGACTACTCATTGGGTACCGATGGAGAAATGCTTCGTTATTGAAGATTTACAAATTTTTTGGTTGTCTTTACCATTTCAGTTTTAGTTACCGCTTTAGGGTTTCATCGCGTTGGGCTCTTTTACTTTGTGAGGATTTTATCCATTTGGATTTAAGTTTTCCCTATCAAGATTTTTAACAAGATAACATATGCGTGTCCAACTCCAATCTTTGATTTTATCATTTACCTTATATTAATTGTGCTTTACTTTTAATGTAATTCCTTTAATATGTTAGCTATAATATATAACTATAATACTATTGTAATCATGGCTGCTAACGCCTTAAGTTAGTTTTCTATTAAAAACCTTATTTGTAACATAAAATAAAAATAAAAATAAGTTAGTCATAGTCATAGTCATAGGACACCCACCCGATATCGCAATGAAGGAATGGTCCCAGCAGGGCTGCCTGTGGTTCGATTTTCAACCTAGACAGAACTTGTCCAAACCGACAGAAAAAACCCAAAATATCAGAGATTGGAAAATCCAGAAACCAAATAATTCAAAAACCGAACAAACCAAAAAATCCCCGAAAGACCAAACCAACAAGAAGAAGATACATATGTCAAACACGGTTTGTCATATTTGAAGATCTACAAGAATAAGAGGTGTGATGAGGTAGGTACACTCTATCTCTGTTTTTGATTTTAGGGTTTTCGATCTTATTTTTATTTATCCGTCTACTTGTGTTAATTTTAGGGTATTACTGATGATCATCACCATAACGATCCACATCCACCTTCTATTGATCATACCAGTGAAGAAAAACGACCTTCATATGTAATTGTTGTTCACGGACCACCCAAGGTAAATTACTGGTTATTATACTGTAGCTGAAGACAATTACGGTTAAATTATTACGTCATTTGGTTTGATTTGATGAGTTCTTGGAATTATAACTTAGTTCCATTCCTATTTCTGTTCTAGGTTGGAAAAACCCTATTAATCAAGTGTTTAGGGGGGATCACTGTAGCAAGAGAAATGTGGCAGGCCCCAATAGATGTTTTTTGTTAGGTGACAAAAGAAGGATACAGTTTGTGGAGTGTCCGAATAATGTCAATGGCATGATTGATTGTTGGTTTTGGTAAAACACGCCTTAACTTCCTTAGAGGGATGTTAGGCAATATATATTATTATGATTACGGTCAATCAATGAGAATATCCTGTGACCGGTAAATAAGGTAAAATATATTCTATTACACCCCCTTAGTGTGAGCGGGAGAGGAACAAACGCTAAGACTAGAACGAAAACTAAGAAACAACTGACGTGGAAGACCCTTCGTGAAGATATCAGCATACTGATTTTCTGAAGGGATGTGCAAGACGCGAATGTCACCAATACGAACTCTTTCACGAACGAAGTGGATGTCAATCTCTACATGCTTAGTGCGTTGATGTTGAACCGGATCACCAGTCATGTAGATAGCACTCACATTGTCACAATATACCATAGTAGCACGCCGTAATGGTATATGTAACTCAAGAAGTAGATTCCGTAGCCAGGTTGTTTCAGCCACCGCATTAGCGACGCCTCTGTATTCTGCTTCGGCACTGGAACGGGAGACAGTTGCTTGACGTTTCGAGGACCATGATACAAGATTGTCCCCAAGAAATATGCAATAACCAGAGGTTGAGCGTCGTGAGTCAGGACAACCCGCCCAATCAGCATCAGAGTAGGCGGTTAGGGCAGAAATATTCGAAACCGATAGTGACAAACCGTGATCAATAGTGCCCTGAAGATATCGAATAATGCGCTTGATGGCTTGCATGTGAGGCTCTCGAGGATCATGCATAAATAAACATACCTGCTGGACTGCATAAGAGATATCCGGTCGAGTGAAAGTAAGGTATTGTAGCGCCCCGGCCAGACTTCTGTATAAAGTAGGATCCGAAATTGCTGGACCAGAAGTAGCGCTCGGCTTAGAATTTGTGTCAACCGGAGTTGCCACTGGATTGCAGTTTGTCATGGATGCACGAGCAATAATATCCTTTGCATAGAGCGACTGAGATAAAAACAACCCTGATGAAGAACGAGTGGCAGTAATACCCAAAAAATGATGCAACGGGCCAAGATCAGTCATAGAAAATTCCCGTTTCATCAGGTCAATAAAACGGGACAGTAGAGCATCAGTAGAGGCAGTGAGTATGATATCATCAACATACAATAATAAGTATGCAGTATCCTGACCGGACCGGTAAATGAAAAGAGATGGATCACAAACACTACCCCGAAAACCACAACCTGTAATGAAAGTTGCAAACCTCTGAAACCACGCCCGAGGCGCCTGTTTGAGACCATAAAGGGATCGACGAAGACGACAGACGTAATCAGGGCGAGTAGGGTCAACAAAACCTGGAGGTTGAAACATATAAACTGTCTCGGACAAGTCCCCATGAAGAAAGGCATTCTTGACATCCAACTGATGAATCGGCCAGGATCTGGACGTGGCAATGCTGAGAACGGTACGAATAGTGGCTGGCTTAACAACCGGACTAAAAGTCTCAAAACAATCAACCCCAACCTGTTGTGACTTACCGTTGGCAACAAGACGGGCTTTGTGTCGCTGCAATGTACCATCTGCATTAAACTTGTGACGAAATAACCACATGGAGCGAATAACATGAGCACCAATAGGTCGTGGTACTAGGTCCCAAGTGTGTGTTTTTAACATAGCAATGAACTCATCTAGCATGGCCTTGGTCCAGTTGGGATCACGAAGAGCAGACAGGTGAGATTTTGGAAGATTTGATTGAGGTTGCAGTGTTTGCACATTAAGATTCAGACGATGGGTGGGACGAAATATGCCACGAGAGGCGCGGGTGACAGGTCGAGATGAGGTGACTGAATTGTCAGGAACAGACGGAGTGGGAGATGATGGTGGATCTGCCCGGGCAGGGCAGGCAGGGGTCGTGGTAGTGACAGACCCTGCTGGATCGCTGTGTGCAGAAACTGCAGGGCTGGAATCTGGGTGTGCAGTGGAGTGGAGTCGAGTAGCTGTAGGTGAACGACGATGGGGAGGAGTATAGAGTTGCTGTTTAGATGGTAGTTCCTGTGCAGCAGGAACTGGTTGGGAAGTGACAGAATTGTGCTGAGTAGCCGGTAGTTTCTGTGCAGCGGAAATAGGTTGTGTAGAAACTGCGGAAGATGGCAGGGCAGGAGGGAGGCTGGTCTGAGGGTTAAGAGCTGTTGGGTAGAGAAGACGAATGGGAAGAAGAGGGAGAGGTGATGTGGACGGAGGTTCTGGACTGTGGGATGCGATGGGAAGTTTTTCTTTGAAAGGAAAAACGTTTTCATCGAACGTTACATGTCGAGATAATATGATCTTGTGAGTGGCTAAGTCGAGACAACGATAGCCACGATGATGTGTTGGGAAACCAAGAAAAACACACCTAGTAGAACGAGGAGAAAGCTTATGAGGAGTGGTGGCGGATAGGTTTGGATAGCAAAGACAACCAAAAATACGAATATGAGAGTACGTTGGTTGTCGTTGATAAAGGATTGAAACTGGAGAAGCGTAGTCGAGAATTTTGTAAGGGAGTATGTTGTGAAGGTAGACGGCCATATTAAGGGAGTCGGCCCAATAGGTGGGAGGGATTGAGGCATGAGACATAATTGTGCGAGTGATGTCATTGACACGACGAATCATTCGCTCAGCCTTGCCGTTTTGAGAGGAGGTATGAGGACATGAGAAACGGAAAACTAACCCATTTTGGTGAGCAAAATCGTGAAATGAGGAGTTGTCGAATTCACGACCCATGTCACATTGAAAAGATTTGATTTCACGTTCAAACTGTGTTTTAACGAAAGAGCGAAATTCTAAAAACTTGGTATAAACCTGGGATTTTAATTTGAGAGGAAAGATCCATAGATAATTTGTGAAGTCATCTAGCAATATAAGATAGTAATTGAAACCAGTCTCGACATGCAATGGAGATGTCCATAAGTCGCTATGAATTATATCAAACGGGGCAAAAGTGACAGAGTTTGAATCAGAAAATGGCAGACGAATATGTTTACTAACTTGACAGGAATGACAAAGTTTAGTAGACTGATTTTTATTACATAGAATTGAAGAGTTTGCACGTAAATTATCTAAGATAGCTTTCCCTGGGTGGCCAAGACGACTGTGCCAAACATCATAGGAGCACGTGAGAAGGGATATTGGATGAGGCAAGATCGAAGTTGAAGGTGGCACGGCAGAAGGAGTAATAGGGTAGAGCTCCCCGGAACTATTACATCGAAGAAGAATCTTCCTCGATTTCAAATCCTTCACAGAAAAACCAGATGGGTCAAATTCAACAGACACATGATTATCAGTGGTGAATTTACGAACGGAAATCAAATTTTTTATGATGTCAGGAGCAACAAGAGTGTCTTTAAGCTTTAGGGTGCGAGATGGAATGTCGATGAACTTGGTACCGGAAGCAATGACTGGAATACTGTTACCATTGCCAACTAAGATGGAACGAACATTGCTAGTATTAAAAACAGTGTTTAGGGTACCTGAGTCTGCGGTGAGATGCGATGTGGCACCGGTATCCATATAGAAAGCGTCGTCAGGAGAGTGTAAACTCATGGAACTGTACGCTTCGGCAATGTCACTGGGATGAAGGTATTCCGTGGATGGAGTGAGATATGCCTGTCCACGTCCAATACTGGAAGGTCGACCGCGTGACTGTCCACCACGTCCACGGCCTCGGTTGGAGCTGTGACCGAAAGGTTGCTGCCATGCTGTTTCCGGAGGTGCTGTGGGATACGGACAAGGTGGCGTTGCCCACTGTGGTGTCCAGTGATTGTTGTAAGCCGGATGTGGTGCACGATACAACTGGTAAAGATGTGGTGGAGTTGGCAGCAGTGGTGGAGCCGCAGTGGAGGAGGACGATCGACTGCCACCGCGTTTGGCTGAGCCTGAGCGCTGTGGGCGCTGAGCGCTGTGGGCGCTGTTGGTTTTGGTAAAACACGCCTTAACTTCCTTAGAGGGATGTTAGGCAATATATATTATTATGATTACGGTCAATCAATGAGAATATCCTGTGACCGGTAAATAAGGTAAAATATATTCTATTATTGATGATGCAAAGTATGCAGATGCTGTGATGTTCCTCATCGATGCGGGTTACGGGTTTGAAATGGTATGTCACTAGCTTCTTCTGCAGTTTTCCATTACTTTGTTCCTTATACCCTTATCTTTTCTGATGTACAAGTGTAGGAAGCTGCTAAGTAATTTCTTTTGTTGATTTCAGGAAACGTTCGAGTTCCTCGAACTCTTAAAAGTTCACGGCATTCCCAAGGTTATGGGTGTGCTTACATATCTTGATAGCTTCAAGGATGAAGATGTACTAGCAAAGACTCAGAAACACCTCTTGGACCAGTTCCAAGCTAACATACACAATGGAGCAAAAGTGTTCTGCTTATCCAGTCGTCATAATGCGATGTAAGTTTCTTATTCCTATCATATTAGTTTTTTTCTTTAATGATCAAGCCAATTTGTAATCCGAGGGACTCACCCGAAGGAGAAAAACAGAGCATTAAAGGAAAGTCAATCAACACGTCTTACTCAGCTGATGGTGGTTAACAGGTATTTGGAGCACGAAATTAGCGAGCTGGCAAGCTACATATCCACAATGGAATTCCATCCTTTGTCATGGCGAGTTGCACGTCCTTATATGCTGGTAGATCTTTTTGAAGATGTCACTCCTCTTGAGAAAGTGCAAATGGATAAAGAATGCCCAAGAGACATTATGCTGGAAGGATACCTTCGAGGATGTGACGTCGAGAATGGATCTAAGGAACTTCTTTCTCAGCCAGGTTACCAGTCAAGTGACTTGTTTGTTATTCCATCACTTCCAGAAAGTAGAAACTGCTTCTGTGAACATAACTTTTTGGTTGGTTTTAGCGTAATTCTGCTTGCATTATTGCTCCTAGTTCTGCGTGATATGTTCTTTTTCTTAAACGTTTCTCTATCTAATGTACTATATCTGTCTTCATATCTAGCGTGTAGTTGTTTATTTTTTTCCTTGCATTTACGAACTGACTTAAGGTGTATTGTGCCAGGTGCATATTGCTGGGGTTGGTGATTTTCCTTTAGCTAGCATTACAAGCTTAACTGATCCTTTCCCGTTGCTGTCTGTTGATACCAATAACCTGAAGGTACCCACTGTTTTGATTCTACATTTCAACCTTTGCTGGTAATAAAATTATTCTTCATACCTAATTTCTAGTCTCCAGAAAGGCGACTAATAATGTTCATATTTTTTTTGGTGGGATTCGTTGAAGATATTCATTAATTTGTGATTTTGTAAACAGTAAATATAGAAAAATCTAGATTTCCCAAGACGGTTCAGAGTTAATAATCTTATAGACAAAGTAAGTCTAGAATGATCTAGGCTAGTCAGTAATAAGCCTAGATTGATCTGTCAAATATCTAGAGAGTTCTTAAAGTACGAACTCAGTTGATAAGACTAGTAGTAAAGAACGTTCTAGTCTAAATGCATACTAGACTATTCTAGAAAGAGTGTGGTCGGTCACTCACTGCCTATAAATAGGCAATCTTGGTTCATTTTGTAATCAATCCAATCAAAACTAAAGTGAGAGTAAGAAAGAAGTAGAGTGAGAGCTAGAGAGTTAGAGTAAGAGCCAAAGTGTCTCTTTATAAACAACTAGTGTAAGCCAAAGTTGCTACACAAATTTCTTGTAACATTTTCATTTTCATATTAATCAAAGCCTCACTTTCCAATTAACCAACCTCTCTTTCCAAATTATTTCAATAAACCCATCTTATTTCCGCATTGCGCCAACAAATTTGGTATCAGAGCAAACCTAACCCAGTAATCCTAAAACTCTACCTATGGCAATCAACCAAAGTATTCAAGGTTTCAATTATGCCCAAATTCTAATTCCAATTTTTGATGGTAAGAGTTATGATTATTGGAGTCTACAAATGAAGACATTATTCATTTCACAAGACCTATGGGATTTAGTAGAAGAAGGTTATAAAGTACCAGAGTCAGCAGAAACTCTGTCGTCATGGACGGACGCAGAGAAAAAGGAGTATAAGGAAAATAAGAAAAAAGATGCTAAAGCACTACTGTTTCTACAACAGGGCGTAAGCAAAGCTATTTTTCCTCGAATTTCGGTGGCGAAAACTTCAAAGGAGGCCTAGAATATTCTCAAAGTAGCATTCCAAGGATCAGAAAAGGTAATCTCCATTAAACTACAAAATTTATGGCGAGATTTTGATAATTTACTTATGAAAGAAAATGAAACTATCCAGAACTTTTTCTCAAGAGTTACTGGCATAGTAAATCAAATCAGTAGTTATGGAGATGCCATTGAAAATAAAAGAGTGGTAGAAAAGATATTAAGAAGTTTACCATTCAAATTTGATCATATCGTCGCTGCCATTGAGGAGTCAGAAAATTTATCGACGCTCTCGGTACATGAATTAATGGGTTCACTCGAGGCGCACGAGAAAAGAATAAATAGGTTCACGGAGCAACCGTTGGAGCAGGCATTTCAATCAAAAATAAATTTCAGTGAAAAAAATACGGAAGCCAGAAAAGAAAGTTCCAAAGGGGGATCATCATCCAACTCGCAGTATGAAAAAGGCTCGACATCAAACCAAGGGCCCAAAAATTACTACCGTGGACGTGGAAAAGGAAAAGGAGGTTATAAAAACAACAACAACCAAAGGTACGGAAGAAATTACTCCTCAAATCTCCGTTGTAATGTCTACAAAAAGTTTGGCCATGCAACCGAAAATTGCAAGTACAAGTGCACCAAGTGTGATAAATTAAATCACATGGAAAAAGATTGTTGGCTTAATGAATCCAATTATTCTGAGAAAAATGATTCCCCAAATCAAGTATTTTATTCCTTCCTCAGCACACAACAAGAAGCACATGGTATATGGTATGTCGACAGCGGAAGCAACAGCCATATGACAGGAAACAAAGAATATTTCGTAAAATTGGAGGAACAAGAGATTCCGCCAGTTAAACTTGGAGATGGAAAGTTCCAGAATGTTGAAGGAAGAGGAGTCATATCCGTACGTACAAGGTCAGGTAAAACTCGATACATATCTGATGTTCTTTATGTTCCTGGCCTAGCTCAAAATTTATTAAGTGTTGGACAACTTATAAGAAAAAGGTACTCACTACATTTCGAAGATGGAGAATGCACAATTTATGATAAAATTAATATGCAATTGGTGGCAAAAGTAAAAATGTCAGGAAATTTTATCTTTCCCTTATCTATGCCATCAATTGAAAATTGTGCAATGAGTACCAACCATATTAACGAATGCAAGTTATGGCATTTGAGGTACGGGCATCTCAACTATAGATCCTTGAAGGTTCTAAAATCAAAGAACATGGTAATTGGTCTTCCAAATATGAACAATGGAGATAAAATATGTGAAGGTTGTATTCTTGGAAAGTTCCATAGACTTCCATTTACAAATAAATCGTGGAGAGCAAGAAGGCCCCTCGAATTGGTGCACGCCGATATCTGCGGTCCGACAAGGACAACTTCACTCAACAACATAAGATATTTTCTCCTATTCGTGGATGATTATACCAGGATGATGTGGGTGTATATTCTCGAGCAAAAGTCCGAGGCATTCACTAAATTCCTAGAGTTCAAGGCATTGGCAGAGAAACAAAGTGGTCATCAACTAAAGGTTTTCCGTACATACCGTGGTGGAGAATTTACTTCTAATGAATTTATCAATTATTGCAAAGAAAACGGTATTAAGAAGGAGCTTACTGTTCGATACACTCCACAACAAAACAGCGTCGCGGAAAGGAAAAATCCTACGATCGTGGAAATGGCTCGGAGTATGCTAAAAGCAAGGAAGCTACCCAATAGCTACTGGGCAGAAGCAGTCAACACGGCGGTTTACATCCTTAACCGTTTTCCAACAAAGGCCGTTCTCAACAAGACTCCATATGAAGCTTGGCATAAGAAAAAGCCCGAGGTAACTTCTTTCAGAATTTTTGGTTGCGACGCATACTCACATATTCCATCCCAACGTAGAGAAAAGTTCGATGAAAAAGGAGAAAAGCTTATATTCATCGGATACAACGAAGAGTCTAAAGCCTATAGACTTATAAAGCCAGATACAAAGGAACTGGTAATTTCAAGAGATGTTATCTTTGATGAATTCAAATCATGGGACTGGAATGATGAACTAGACAACCACGAGTTACCACTACTCATGGAAGACAATCCAGATCAGCCACGTCAGGAAGAAAGTACTCCACCAGCAAGCCCGAGGTCTCCTAGTCCAAAACAACAAAGTCCAAGTTCATAGGAAGCAAGTGCACCACCTAGAAAGGTGCGTTCCCTAAGAGATATTTATGAACTATCTAATTGTGTATTTATAGCACTAGAGCCTCAAAGATATGAGGAAGCGGCAAGAGAAGAAAAATGGAGAGACGCTATGGACGAAGAAATGCGAGTAATCGAGAAAAATAAGACATGGGAGCTTGTTAATCATCCAATTGACAAAGAAATAATTGTTCTGAAATGGGTCTACAAGACAAAATACAACGAAGATGGTTCGATTCAGAAGCACAAGGCAAGGCTAGTTGCAAAAGGATATTCTCAGCAACCAGGAATCGACTACAACGAGACATTCGCCCCATTCGCTCGCATGGAAACAATCCGGATGGTGTTAGCCTTGGCAGCTCAACTCAAAATGAAAGTCCACCAATTGGACGTAAAGTCGGCATTCCTAAACGGAGAAATTGAAGAAGAGGTTTACTTTGAACAACCTCAAGGATATATCCGAAAAGGAAAAGAAAAAATGGTTTATCGTCTCCGCAAAGCACTATATGGTCTCAAACAAGCACCGCGTGTATGGAATATCAAAATCGACAAGTATTTCCGAGATAATGGATTCAAGAAAAGTCCAAGTGAGCCATCCCTCTACATAAGAAAACAAGGTACGGACTTCCTAATTGTCTGTCTCTACGTTGATGATTTAATTTATGCCAGTACAAAACAAGAGATGGCAGAAAAATTTAAGAAGGAGATGATGAAAGAATATGAGATGACAGACTTAGGACTTATGCGATATTTTCTTGGGATTCAAGTAAAACAATCTCCAGAAGAAATATTCATTTCCCAAGAAAAATATGCAGAAGACTTACTGAAAAGGTTCAACATGATAGATTGCAAACCAATTGCAACTCCAATGGATACTAATGAGAAGTTGGCAAAAAATGATGGAGCGACAAAAGTTGATCCAACCTTATTCAGAAGTCTAGTCGGCTCACTGATCTACTTAACAAATACAAGGCCAGACATAGTCAATGCAACCAGCATTGTTTCTCGGTTTATGAGCGAGCCAAGCAAATTACACTATGCCGCCACTAAGAGAATTCTTCGATATATCAAGGGAACAAAGAATGTTGGCCTCAAGTATACAAAATAAAAATACAATGATTTAATTGGCTTCACAGATAGCAATTGGGAAGGTTCTATTGAAGACCGAAAGAGCACATCAGGTTATGTTTTCTGTATGGGAACAAAAGTTATCTCTTGGAGTTCTAAAAAACAAGGTACGGTGGCATTATCGTCAGCCGAAGGAGAATACATAGCATCAACAAGTGCAGCATGTGAAGCAGTATGGTTGAGAAGAATATTGACCGACCTACAACAAAGGCAAAAGCAGCCGACGACTATCTACTGTGACAATATGTCTACAATTGCAATGACAAAAAATCCAGTATTTCACCGACGGACGAAGCACATAGAGCTACGACATCACTTTATCAGAGAGCTGGTCGAAAACAAGGAAATTGAGCTCCAATTTTGTCCAACACAAGAACAAAATGCTGACATTTTCACGAAAGCAGTCACGGTGGATAAGTTCAATCATTTTAGAGACAAGCTTAACATCACAAATTAAGAGGGTGTGTTGAAGATATTCATTAATTTGTGATTTTGTAAAAGTAAATATATAAAAGTCTAGATTACCGAAGACGGTTCAGAGTTAATAATCTTATAGACAAAGTAAGTCTATAATGATGTAGGCTAGTCAGTAATAACCCTAGATTGATCTGTCAAATGTATAGAGAGTTCTTAATGTACAAACTCAGTTGATAATTCTAGTAGTAAAGAACGTTCTAGTCTAAATGCATACTAGACTATTCTAGAAAGAGTGTGGTCGGTCACTCACTGCCTATAAATAGGCAATCTTGGTTCATTTTGTAATCAATCCAATCAAAACTGAAGTGAGAGTAAGAAAAAAGTAGAGTGAGAGCTAGAGAGTTAGAGTAAGAGCCAAAGTGTCTCTTTATAAACAACTAGTGTAAGCCAAAGTTGCTACACAAATTTTTTGTAACATTTTCATTTTCATATTAATCAAAGCCTCACTTTCCAATTAACCAACCTCTTTTTCCAAATTATTTCCATAAACTCATCACATTTCCGCATTGCGCCAACAGAATTAATACTGCATTTTGTATAAAGGAAGTTCGCCTGGAATTTGAGGCCCTTTATGGCTATACCTCATGCCCTCGTGATTCTTTTGTAGATTTCTATTAAATCGGTCAAAGAAATGGTTTGCATATATCTAGTAGAAATAATACCCCATTATGTGGAAAAACAAGATTTTCCTGAAATAGGAGGCTGATATGGCTTCTTTGTGCTTAACCACTTTATGTGGATGGAGAACCGGTTCATATCATTACAGTGATGGCATCACTTCTCTTTCCTTCATTTTTTTAAGTTAATTTTGCTAGTCTTATAGAATAATCTGAAAGGTTTCTATTTATGTTTATTAAGATGTTAGCCTGGTGCCTCTTGCAATTAGGTATTTGTATTTGTTTCTTAACCTTGTTCTTGTTCAAATTATCCAGTCTTTGGTTCTCTAGTTACTCATCCTCTTCTCCCTTATTTAACTATGTTTATTTAGAAGCAGACAAACACAGACAAGGTCAGCGATTTTGATGAGCTTTCTAACATGGAGATCGAGTGCTTCAGAGCAGGGACTTACTTAAGGTTTGAGTTTCATGACGTTCCATTTGAGATGGTTACAAATCATGATCCCTGTCAGCCTATTCTTGTTGGAGGCATCAGTCTTGAGGAAGCAAAAGTTGGATGTATGCAGGTTATTATACTTCAGTATTTGATTGTAAAGTATTTTTGAGACACTTTATGTCTGTTTACTTCTGTAAGCCCTTAGGAATACTGTTTTCTCTTCTAGGTGAAACTTGAGCCACATAGTTGGCATATAAAGTTATTGAAGACAAAGGACCCCATCGTTGTTTCGGTTGGTTGGAGGCGGCACCAGACAAGACCCATTTATACGCTGGAAGATTTCCATGGCAGAAATCGACATGCCCTGTCTTGCAACGTTTTGGGGCCCTCTTGCACCTGCCGGTACTGAACTTGCTGTTGTACAAAGTCTGGCAGATAACAAGGTCTGATGTATTTTATTTAAGTTAATAATCCATACAATTCGATTTTGGTTAAATTAAAAAGTGTGGTAATTATCTTATATTCCTTGATAAGAATGTGTTAAAAATAACCAATATCTGTTTCCCTGAGTGAATGTCTAAACCTCCAAACAATATGCACTTATTTTGGATCCTTCTGTTGTATATTGTGTTCGATGCAGCAATTTAATTGCTAGTTTTTTGTGTTTCTGACTGTATTCTTTAACGGGCAGCCTGCAGGGAAAGGTCTTACTCATGGACTAGAAGGGATTGCAAAATGCACATTTAAGCGTAAAATTCGCAAGCGTGATACCATTTTCATTCATGTATATGAACAAGTTGAGGTTCCTCGCTTCTTCAACCCCATAATGAGAGGTCCAGAACCGCCCTACCGTATTTGGCATGGTGCGGTTGATACTTATGAGCTTACTCGCTAGTGATCTCTGTGTGCCTGCTAACTTGGAATCTTACTACAAGGTTTTTGTTTACTGTGGATTCAGTGATGAATGAAGTTAACAGCTTTAAATATTTAATTGTGATTTGGTTTATAATATTATTATTCTTTTTGCAGAGGCATATCAATCCGTTCGATACCAGGGATCTCGAATTACAGTCGAGGTGGCCATGCTTGATGGTTGCACAAAGCCGTGCGACTTCCGAGGAAGAAAAGCTATCTATAAAGCGCCAGATTGAAGACTTGAAGATTGCACGCGATGAGAGACAGAGGGAAAGGGAATTAGAGGCCGCTGCTCGGAGGCGCCAGACGGTTGAACAAATTCGTGCTGTTCGTTTTACTGAGGTGAAAACCGAACTTGGCGCTGTGCGCTTTCTGGTTTAACTCGATGTTAGTTAATTGTATGTGCCTTGATTGATATACTATTCTTTTATCAGAAACGGAAGGAAACCGGGAAACAGTTGGCGTTGATTTCGGAGGAATCATTGAGGCACCTAGCCGAAGGCCTGATAAAGGAATTCAGAAAACATGAAAAAGGGAAACGGAGGCATCTATTATTATAGCGATTATCAGTTTTGTTAAGACAATGGAATTAGGATGGCCAGCTCAAATAAAACTAATCCAAGAGGTCTAGCATGTTAGTTACAGTTTTCCATTAATCCTACTCTAATCCTTATCCTCTGAAGCTTCTTAGAGAGCTATTGGGGCTTTTTCAGAAATCGATACTTAAGAGCAGGAAATCTAAAAAATACAATGGAAAATTGTGGGCACAAAAAGAAAAGAAAAAGCTTTTTCAAATATACTATTCCCTCTGTTCCAATTTAGTTGATGTTTTCGAGTTTTTTTTATGTTCAAAAATAGATGAGAATTTTTAAGTATTTTCCCCAAATTCGCACTAATTTATCCCTGCTTTGGAATCACACCATAACATTAATTTTCATTGTAATCATCGAATAGGGTAATTAATTCAATTTTTAAATATATTTCATAGAGGATATATACTCCATCTTTATTAATTCTTTACTGAAAACTAGGTGTTTCAAAATTTTAAGAAGGTTTTAATATGGGTCAACTTCCTCGTTCCAACCGCGATTAATTGTCCACTGTGTACAGACCTTCCAATCGGCCTCGAAACTCCCTCTGGAAATAGCAACAATGCAACTCTAACGGCTCTCGACTTGGCATAACTGGCAGCATTTGATAATTGGTAGGTATTTAAGTGGCACACTCCGCTGGCTTTCTATGAAGACTTCAAACGGTCAACTAAAATGGTTGTTGAACTAAAGGAGCTTATCCAAGATAGCAAATAAGTTTTGAACTTGAAAGTGCACAGGACTCGAGCTGCTCAAGTTTGCTTTCTGAATTAAATCAGCCCAATATTACCCATGACCATCATTAGATTCATTACAAATACAAGGGGGCTTGAACGCACGTCAATAGTCTTACTTCCAGGTCTTACATCGGCTCACTCTTGCTCACACACGCCAAAAATCCAACCGGCCAAAATCAAATGATTAAGAACTATGAATAGATGTTACAGATTTTAACTTTTTTAGAAAACCAAAAGGTGAACAACATTGCGGTTGCATATAACATCAGACGAGCACATCACAACAATAGCTTTCACCCTTCAGACTTCTCCTTTTGTTAGCATGCATTCATTACCATAAATTCCGCCGCATTAACCTTCTTTGTACCACTCATTTCCATTATGTGGCATAACCTCTCATCAAGTACTTAAGCTTTAGCAGGCATTTTGGTTCAGAATCTATTCTTCAATTCTAAATTATGGTAAATCACAAACGTAATCAGCTATTTGATAGGTTGTAACTTGTAAGCCATGGAAATGAAAGTTTGATAAACAAAAACATTGAAGGGTGAACCTGTAGGTTTTTTCTTCCCTGCCCACTCCTGTGCCTCAAGACCCTGCAAGATAAAAAGATAAGGCAAACCATCAGTCTTTTACTCTTTCCATTTTGGTTTCAGGTGGGTGGTAAAGAACAAAGAAACTGAAACATGAGGCCGTAAACTAACGTTTTCATCAGTAAGTTAGCATCACATACCTGCTAGAAACGAGCAGGGTCACTTGAATTGGCTGAAACCTGTGATTGAGCGAAACCATGTTCCTGCAGTCCCATGCCGCAAGATACTTCAAACAATCAACTAACACCCAAATCATGTAACTTGAGTACAATCTAGACTTGAGATCCAAGGCCAAGGCCAATAGCAAGATGCAACAAATCTCGGAATTTACCTGAGCATTTTGATGACCAACAAAAAAAAAATAAAGAAGGCTGCTGCAACTGCATCTGCCGTTGAATCTGACTTTTTTGTGAGGGCCATGTTGGGTAGATAGGACCTGTGGTTGCGACTGCAATTGTGACTGAGACTGAAACTCTTGAATCAGAGGTTTTTCTGGATGGGTAATTTTTGCTGCTGTTGTTGCTCAAATATGGTTAACTCTTCGGAGTCTCCCACTACAGTTAATGCAATTCAGAGACATGGGATCACTTCCACAAGTTAAGAGGTGCAAAACCATATCGTAAGACAATAATGTGAAAAATTAATGTAATAAGGAAAAGAGAACGATAAAAAAAAACATTACTTGGCTTACACTTGTTACACTGTTTTAGTAGTAGTACTTGTACCCTTTACAAGAGGTGTGTTCGGTCCAATCACTAGGAAGAAGTGCAACCTGCCCACCAATAGGTACTAAAGCAGGATCTGTAGTGATTGTTGTGGAAGACCCAGGCGCAGCAGCTGCAGTAGCAAGACTGTCGGAAACTGTCTGCCTTTGAGGAATGTTTCTTGACCATGAATACTGCAACGAAAAATCCATAGTCAAAAAGCTATACGCATAGATAAAACCACCATTGTCCATGTTTACGGTGGGACGTTCCTAATCCATGTTACACTAGTAAGAAGGTAACAAAGAAGCTTACAAATCCAATATCTGCAATAACCTGTAGTTTAGTTGCCTGGGCATTCGGCTGCTGAGATAGATTCTAACCAGACTGCTGCACAGTATGCAACTTTGGCTGTCGCTGCGAGAATGCTTGTTGTGATGACTGAAAACTTGTGTTTGCTGAGACAGGACCTGGGCTAGCTGAGAAAGCGATTGGTCTGGAGGCTGATGTAATTGTTGCTGCAGAAGCAAAAGAGTTGGTATCCGGACACCATTAGGATACTGCTACTCTTCTATCAACATTAGGTGCCAACAGCTACGTAGTATGACATCAACCCATGGCTGTTGTGCTTTAAAAAAATTAGGACACATCAATACTAATCACTGACACGAAAAATCAACAACACTGAGAACGCACAAAATAAGAATACCTTGCCTACTAACAAAACAAAAGAACTGTGATACAAACACGGGCTAATCGGGTTCGAGATTAAGATTTTACCAAAATTAGGACACATCATTACTGATCATCGACACGAAAAATCAACAACACAAACTAAGATTAAAATAACATCAAAACTTGTCCAAAATCAAATGTGAAAAAAGAAGAAGATAAGAGGTGCAAATTGAAAAACATACTCCGACTAGGGTAACTAAGAAAAGGCCACGCGATAATGGAAATCCTTCACGAGTCTTTGACTGCAGTTGCAGTAACTTGCTTACTTCTGCCCTGGTGAACATCCCAGTTGTATACCCGAGCGATAGTCACCTGGTAAGCAGCAATTGAGTTCAAATAAAATAGGATAAAGAAAGTTGATATGCCTGTCTTACCGACACTTGGTCGCTAAGAATTATAGATTCAGAGATAAGGGGTTGCTTTAGCATTATCAAGATTCTTTTGTAGAAGAGCACTGGCCTGCCAAAAATGACCCTGGAAATTAGAACTCGATGATTTTGATTGATATAAATACTCGATAAATTAATATTCTACAGTAAGACAAGTGATGGTAGCTACATACTGATGTGATGAGTGTTATATTGATTAACCAAATCACTGGTTTAACTAAGAACTTTAATTTTACCTAAGACCAAAAACGCCTTTTTTTCTTTTTTTGATTGAAAACAGTAGCATCCTTCTATTTTTCAAACAAACTATCAGTTACTAACTCCGTTTTTTAAGAAGAAATATTATCACTTTTTCATTTTAGCATATCCCACGAAGGGAGTACTAGAGGTGTATATGGTATTGGAAAGCATGGGTCATCAAAAAACTCTGAAGCTCTCTATGATCAAAATATCATTAGAGGAAGCAAGATTAATACAAGTAGTGATTTCATGCCTATGTTAACAGATGATTCTTCAATAAAAATTTGTGCACTCTTTCTTTCAAGATAATTTTTTTATATGTTCTACACTGTCGAAGCTCCATAATTTACGTGGTCTAATGAGCATGGTTCATAGTCAATACTGGTAGGAAAAAATGGTATGGAATTTCAAATTTGATGATTTGGTAAAAAAAAAAGTAAGACAGGACCTAACACAAATGATTGAAATATGTAAGGTTTTGAATGATATCAAATACTAAACAGATGAGACTAAATCATTTATCAACATATCACATATGCAAGCAGCACTGACTCATCAAACCATACTTACCAATGTATTATATAGCATCACATGTTCCCAATCTATGTCTCAATTGTTAATTGAACTGATTAAAAACTATTAAGAGAAATTTACAGAATAACGACGAATTTATAAGTTCCTTACTATATAACAGGCCACACTCAACTTACAGGGGTATCCCAGAATATCCAACTTACATGCTAAACTTGAAAACTGTGACCATTCTTTCTCGTAAGTGAGGCAGAAAACTCATTAGCAACACCAAGTGAAATCTTATGTACAGTATGCATCTTACATATCTTATCAACTACCAAATTCAAACGACTTTATCTGGTTTTTAGAGAGGCATATCGATATGAAACTCACCACTAGCTCATGAAATCCTTCTCCTACACAATGAGGAAGGTGTAACTAAGATTCAGAAAGTCTCAAGACATATGAAATGGAATCTTGCATCTACAATTGTTAAACCTTGACTACGACTAGGGGAACGAAAAGGTCAGTAAGTGAGGGTCAAAATTCAAAAGGAATAAGGATGTCGAACTCACATCAACAGAGATTAGGTTCCATTGCCGCATCCTGGTCTGTGTATGAAGAAGCTTTTGAGCCTGTTTGACCATTGATTCTGTGCGGACCCTCACTCCAGCTTTTATTTCTGTCCTAAAGAATCATTAAATGAGTAACAAAAAGAAAAACAAAACGATTTTTATAAATTCAAAAATAAAAATGAAGGGGATTCACTGAGGTATACTACTTACACTTTGATAGAGGAAATCATTATGAGAATAAGAATAGGATCCTGGGAAACGTAGAACTGGAATGCAAAGTGACAATATTCCGTCATGACTTGTGGGATTCAGGGGATAAAAATATAGCATTCTAGGAACAAATCAACTTGAAGATAAAGATAGCTGTTAAAAACATTTGATAATTGTGATGGGTAAATCTAGAATTATCTAGATAGCTAACTATAACTCCCATGGGCTTATCTCAATGCATAGGCCCAGTCTAGAGATATCTAGACTCTTCTAAGATAAAAAGAGTGCAAGCCCATTCTAGAGTCTTCTAAGACATTTTCCATCATGTGTATCTAGAGAATTCTTTCTCTAGAATGATCTAGGTCAATTAGCTCTAGAGATTTCCAAGTCTAGAGTATTCTTAGTAGTTGGTCATGAAGTAGTATAAATAGAAGCAAATGTTGGCCTTTGTGGTCATCAAAAAAACTCAAGTGAGTGAGTAAGTAGTAAGAGTGAGAGCTAGAGTTTAGAGTAAGAGCCAAAGTGCCTCTTTGTAAAAAACTAGTGTAAGCCAAAGTTGCTACAAGCCTCTTTAATATTTCATTTCATATTAATATAAGCCTCATCTTTCAATTAACCAACCTCTCTTCCTAAATTCATTTCCATAAACCCATCACATTTCCGCATTGCGCCAACAAATTTGGTATCAGAGCAAACCTAACCCAGTAATCCTAAAACTCTACTCATGGCAATTAACCAAATATTCAAGGTTTCAACTATGCCCAAAGTCTAATTCCAATTTTTGATGGTGAGAGTTACGATTATTGGAGTCTACAAATGAAGACACTATTCATTTCACAAGACCTATGGGATTTTATAGAAGAAGGTTATAAAGTACCAGAGTCAGCAGAAACTCTGTCGTCATGGACGGACGCAGAGAAAAAAGAGTATAAGGAAAATAAGAAGAAAGATGCTAAAGCATTACTGTTTCTACAACAGGGCGTAAGCAAAGCTATTTTTCCTCGAATTTCGGTGGCAAAAACTTCACAGGAGGCCTGGAATATTCTCAAAGTAGCATTCCAAGGATCAGAAAAGGTAATCTCCATTAAACTACAAAATTTATGGCGAGATTTTGATAATTTACTTATGAAAGAAAATGAAACTATCCAGAACTTCTTCTCAAGAGTTACTGGCATAGTAAATCAAATCAGTAGTTATGGAGATACCATTGAAATAAAAGAGTGGTAGAAAAGATATTAAGAAGCTTACCATTCAAATTTGATCATATCGTCGCTGCCATTGAAGAATCAAAAAATTTATCGACTCTCTCGGTACATGAATTAATGGGTTCACTCGAGGCGCACGAGAAAAGAATAAATAGGTTCGCGGAGCAACCATTGGAGCAGGCATTTCAATCAAAAATAAATTTCAGTGAGAAGAAAAATACAGAAGCCAAAAAAGAAAGCTCTAGAGGGGGATCATCATCCAACTCGCAGTATGAGAAAGGGTCGACGTCAAATCAAGGACCCAGAAATTACTCCCGCGGACGTGGAAAGGAAAAGGAGGTTATAGAAACAACAATCAAAGGTACGGAAAAAATAACTCCTCAAATCTCCGATGCAATGTTTGCAAAAATTTTGGACATGCAACTGAAGATTGCAAGTATAAGTGCACCAAGTGTGATAAATTAAATCACATGGAGAAAGATTGTTGGCTTAATGAAGCAAACTATTCCGAGAAAAACAATTCTCAGAATCAAGTATTCTATTCCTGCCTCACCTCGCAACAAGAATCGCAAGGTATATGGTACGTCGACAGCGGATGCAGCAGCCATATGACAGGAAACAAAGAATATTTCGTAAAATTGGAGGAACAAGAGATTCCGCCAGTCAAACTTGGAGACGGAAAGTTCCAGAATGTTGAAGGAAGAGGAGTCATATCCGTACGTACAAGGTCAGGTAAAACTCGATACATATCTGATGTTCTTTATGTTCCTGGCCTAGCTCAAAATTTATTAAGTGTTGGACAACTTATAAGAAAAGGGTACTCACTACATTTCGAAGACGGAGAATGCACAATTTACGATAAAATTAATAATCAATTGGTGGCAAAAGTAAAAATGTCAGGAAATTTTGTCTTTCCCCTATCTATGCCATCAATTGAAAATTGTGCAATGAGTACCAACCATATTGACGAAGGAAAGCTATGGCATTTGAGATACGGGCATCTCAACTACAGATCCTTAAAGGTTCTAAAATCAAAAGGCATGGTAATTGGTCTTCCCAATATCGACGGTGGAGATAAAGTATGTGAAGGTTGTATTCTAGGGAAGTTTCATAGACTTCCATTTACGAAGACATCGTGGAGAGCAAGAAGGCCCCTCGAATTGGTGCACGCTGATATATGCGGTCCGACAAGAACAACTTCACTCAACAACAGAAGATATTTTCTCTTATTCGTGGACGATTATACCAGGATGTGGGTGTACATTCTTGAGCAAAAGTCCGAGGCATTCACTAAATTCCTAGAATTCAAGGCGCTGGCAGAGAAGCAAAGTGGCCATCAATTGAAAGTTTTCCGTACAGACCGTGGTGGAGAATTTACTTCAAAAGAGTTTATCAACTACTGCAAAGAAAATGGAATTAAAAAGGAGCTCACCGTCCGATACACTCCACAACAAAACGGCGTCGCGGAAAGGAAAAATCGTACGATCGTGGAAATGGCTCGCAGTATGCTAAAAGCAAGGAAGCTACCCAACACCTACTGGGCGGAAGCAGTCAACACAGCAGTGTACATCCTTAATCGCTCGCCAACAAAAGCGGTTCACAATAAAACTCCATACGAGGGATGGCATAAGAAAAAGCCTGAGGTAACTTCTTTCAGAATTTTTGGTTGTGTAGCATACTCACATATTCCATCCCAACATAGAGAAAAGTTCGATGAAAAAGGAGAAAAGCTTATATTCATCGGATATAGCGAGGAGTCTAAAGCCTATAGACTTCTAAATCCAGATACAAAGGAACTGGTAATATCAAGAGATGTTATCTTTGATGAATTCAAAGCTTGGGATTGGAATGGTGAACCAGATAACCACGAGTCTCCACTACTCATCGAAGAAGAGCCAGATCTGTCACACCAAGAAGAAAACACTCCACCAGCAAGCCCGAGATCTCCTAGTCCAACACAACAAAGTCCAAGCTCATCTGACTCAAGTGCCCCACCTAGAAAGGTGCGTTCCCTAAGAGATATTTATAATGTATCTAATTGTGCTTTTATAGCACTAGAACCTCAAAAATATGAGGAAGCGGCAAAAGAAGAAAAATGGAGAAACGCCATGGACGAAGAAATGCGAGTAATTGAGAAAAATAAGACATGGGAGCTCGTCAATCAGCCAGTTGATAAAGAAATAATTGGTCTGAAATGGGTCTACAAGACAAAATATAATGAAGATGGGTCAATTCAAAAGCACAAAGCAAGGCTAGTTGCAAAAGGATATTCCCAGCAACCAGGAATTGACTACAACGAGACATTCGCCCCAGTCGCTCGCATGGAAACAATTCGGATGGTGTTAGCTTTGGCAGCTCAACTCAAAATGAAAGTCTACCAATTAGACGTAAAGTCGGCGTTCCTAAACGGAGAACTAGAAGAAGAGGTGTACGTTGAACAACCTCAAGGATATATCCGAAAAGGAAAAGAAAAAATGGTATATCGTCTCCGCAAAGCACTATACGGTCTTAAGCAAGCACCGCGTGCATGGAACAGCAAAATCGACAAGTATTTCCGAGATAATGGATTTGAGAAAAGTCCAAGTGAGCCATCACTCTACATCAGAAAACAAGGTACGGACTTCCTAATTGTCTGTCTCTATGTTGATGATTTAATTTATGCCAGTACAAAACAAGAGATGACAGAAAAATTTAAGAAGGAGATGATGAAAGAATATGAGATGACAGACTTAGGACTTATGCGATATTTTCTTGGGATTCAAGTAAAACAATCTCCGAAGAAATATTCATTTCTCAAGAAAAATATGCGGAAGACTACTGAAAAGGTTCAACATGATGGATTGCAAACCAATTGCAACTCCAATGGGTACCAATGAGAAATTGGTAAAATGATGGAGCGACAAAAGTTGATCCAACCTTATTCAGAAGTCTAGTCGGCTCACTGATCTACTTAACAAATACAAGACCAGACATCGTCAATGCAACTAGTATTGTTTCTCGGTTTATGAGCGAGCCAAGCAAGTTACACTATGCAGCCGCAAAGAGAATTCTTCGGTATATCAAGGGAACGAAGGATTTTGGCATCAAGTATACAAGAGAAAAAGATAATGATTTAATTGGCTTCACAGATAGCGATTGGGCAGGTTCTATTGAAGACCGAAAGAGCACATCAGGCTATGTTTTCTGTATGGGAACAAAAGTTATCTCTTGGAGTTCTAAAAAGCAAAGCACGGTGGCATTATCGTCAGCCGAAGCAGAGTACATAGCATCAACAAGTGCAGCATGTGAAGCGGTATGGTTAAGAAGAATAATGACCGACCTACAACAAAAGCAAAAAGAACCAACAACTATCTACTGTGACAATATGTCTACAATTGCAATGACAAAAAATCCAATGTTCCACGGACGGACGAAGCATATAGAGCTACGACATCACTTCATCAGAGAGTTAGTAGAGAACAAGGAAATCGAGCTCCAATTCTGTCCGACGCAAGAACAAAATGCGGACATTTTCACAAAAGCAGTCACGGTGGATAAATTCAATCATTTTAGAGATAAGCTCAACATCACAATTAAGAGGGGGTGTTAAAAACATTTGATAATTGTGATGGGTAAATCTAGAATTATCTAGATAGCTAACTATAACTCCCATGGGCTTATCTCAATGCATAGGCCCAGTCTAGAGATATCTAGACTCTTCTAAGATAAAAAGAGTGCAAGCCCATTCTAGAGTCTTCTAAGACATTTTCCATCATGTGTATCTAGAGAATTCTTTCTCTAGAATGATCTAGGTCAATTAGCTCTAGAGATTTCCAAGTCTAGAGTATTCTTAGTAGTTGGTCATGAAGTAGTATAAATAGAAGCAAATGTTGGCCTTTGTGGTCATCAAAAAAACTCAAGTGAGTGAGTAAGTAGTAAGAGTGAGAGCTAGAGTTTAGAGTAAGAGCCAAAGTGCCTCTTTGTAAAAAACTAGTGTAAGCCAAAGTTGCTACACAAGCCTCTTTTAATATTTTCATTTTCATATTAATATAAGCCTCATCTTTCAATTAACCAACCTCTCTTCCTAAATTCATTTCCATAAACCCATCACATTTCCGCATTGCGCCAACAATAGCTACCAAATGTATAGATCATATTACTACTTTAGTATTTGGTTATGTGACCTTCTATTAGACATTCAGACCTATCAAAGTAGTGATCATAAAGTTACGTAAATAAACATTTACTTTTCCATTATAGAATTAATAAGTAACTATGGAATGTTGAGGGTTCGCACTCTAAATGTCAGAAATAGATGTACAAGAACAGAGTACCTTACGACAATCCCACACAATCTGAATTCCGGTCTGTCACCCTACGAATGAATAAATCAATGATGTCAGTACAGATAAAAAATGTACAGGAAACCAGAAAAGTGGATAAACGGCACAAACTCATCAAACCATATTATGTACTATAATATACGTGAGTAAGTATTTGATCAAACCAAATGACTAGCTATGAGAACATGAAAGTTGCACGAACCAACAATTGTCGCCACAAATAAACATCAGAAAAGAAAAATCCAGCTAATAATCGACCTTTCAGTTGTTAATTGATTGCTTCAAAACTTCACTCTAAGAAAAACTAAAATACTTTGTGCCTCATTTATCCTTCAGTTACAGAATAATAATAAATTTACTAGTTCCTTGCATTATTGATCATCTACATTTAAATATACAATGATATTCCAAAATTAACATGCTTAACTTATAAGCTGTCAGCACTCTTTCTCAAAGGTGTATACTGTAATAACCAATAATCATCTAAGCGATGTGTGCCTAACTGAGGCATAACACTCATTTGCTACCACATATACAACACCAAGTTAAATCTCATGTCAAATGTGCAATGTTATTTTTTTTACCATCAGCCAACTTCAAAATGTTTCATCTGATTCTTTGACAAACTCACCAATAGTCGGGATATTTGAGTTTTAGTAGCTTTTTGTTTTGCGACAACGACCACTTCAAATTCCTTGAAACCATCTTTAACCTAACCATTTGAAACCCTCCTAAATTAGAGGCGAAACTTTGGTCCAAGAATAGCCATCTTCCAAGGGATCTGCAATTGACAGAACGAGTCCTCTAAATCCACAATAATTTATTATTCTGCTCTAAGCCTCTTAAGTCAAGCTGATGCAAGCCTTCTCCTACAGTTGAGAAAGGTGTTACTAAGATTCAAAAAAGTCCCAGGACATTTCAGATGGAATCCTCTATTCACAAAAACATTACGTCAAGTTAAAATGCCGATAATGGTTTCTATCGACAACTAAGGATTAGTAATTGAGGGGGTAAAAAGAAACAAGAAAATCAAGCTTACATCAGAGAACAAGTCTTTAACATCCACAATAATTTTTTATTCTGCTCTGTCTCTAAGTCTAGCTCATGAAAGCTTTCTCCTACACTTGAGAAAGGTGCGACTAAGAATTAAAGAATCTCCAGTCATGAACAGCTCATGGCCACTCCGTGGTTAATCTATGATGAAGCACTAAGTAGAGTAACCCATTGATTTTGTGATCTGCCACACTCAAGTTTTCCAGCTTGATCATTTCCCCACTACCTCTATATAAAAAAATGATTTTTTCTCAGGAGAATCATTATATGAGAAAAAAGGAACGATTTTTATTAATTTTTAAGAGAAATGAAATGTAGAAAAGTAAGATACACACTTATGGAGAGAACTTCTTGTTGATGTCATCAACGTCAGAGCCCTTGATCATATGGTGGTTGTTCTGAGACGGTGTACAATATAGCAAAAGAGGGAGAGTGATGCAGGCGTATTTTCTATTTCTTTTTAGAATGTTTTAATCTTGGAATGCTCTACAAAATAGGGATTCTTTTTAGTTGTTTCCGTCTTTAGTTTAGGGTTTCTTTATTTCGTTTTACCTTGCTAGTATAAATAGGCATTAGGTCTTCTTTAGGAGGCAAACTTTATTATTGATTTTGAGAAAACAATCTTTAGATTCTCAATGAATAATTTGACTGCTAGCCCTAGACTCAATTTATCAACATCTTGTTGATTTCCTATTGTTTTATTCTTCAATTTTCTGTCTATTGGTAGTTTATGCATGTATTTTGCTAGCCTAACCTCATGAGAGAGGCAGTAAGAATCTAAAAGTGATAGTAATACAAACTCTAACACATAACTTTTAACTATTAGTAAATAGTGAAAAAGTTAATTACACTTTGGTTGCATCACTAGGATAGACAAAATGTGGAGCATTACAATTTGTGACGGGGTTTCCAGATTTTGAGCCCAGAAACATTTTTTAAGTTAGAATGATAGAATTATGTTGCGTTATAGATTTTTTGATCATTAGGAAAATCTGGAGCCACACCACGTATATTTTGAGTCAAGAATCAGATTATGAACCACGTGACAAATCTTGAACTGTTGTGACAAAATTAGGGTGAAGTTGCAGAATTTGGGTTGTGGAAGTTTTCATGTGATGATGCAAGATTTGGTGGTTAAAAAGGTACATATTGAACTAAATTTTGTGTCACAATACAGATTTATAAGGTCCTTGGCAATGTTGGGTCCAAGATGGAATTTAGGTCACTCAACTTCTTACTTCTCACTGTACCAGTTTGACTGCTAGTACTTCCTCCTCTAATCTATGACATCCACAGAACTACTAAAATCAAACATCAAACAGAGGCATATATATCGCTTAAGAAGACCGTAAATGGATGGGTATTCAAGAAAGCAAAGATACATATAATCCAATTATCTGTCTACTCAAACAAGTCGGGAACAAACAAATAATATCCCAAACTGAAGAGTCGATACTAGGAGCAGCATTTGGACTAATTGGCTAATTGCAAAATGAAGTATGAAGCTGAATTCTTACCGCTTCCTTCGCTGAACGGGGTAGCCCTCATTCAAATTGTAAGAAGGATTGTCTACCACCAACTTGCCAGTTTGATCATCATAACATTTGGCTGTTATGGATGTGTTTTTGTTACGCATACTGCAGAGAGTCTTCCTCAAGACTCTCAACTGAGTCAGTCAATAACCAAAAGTAACAACGCCAGTCAATAGGCTTTTAAGCCGTTCTTCTTGTTAGCTATAAACTAGTTCAAGTCTTTCGGTTTGTAAAACAACCTTTGTGTTATTCTGTAACTGTTTTTGGTTTATCTCTTAATATAAATAAGAGTCCTATCTCCACAAGCCTTTCTGTGGAAGATATTCACCAAACAATATTCTGACTTGGTATCAGTCTTCGATCCAGTCGCTTCCGCACATATCAATCACCTACCAAAAAAAAAAAAAGAGAAATCTGAAAACACAAAATCACTAATGGCAGATACAACAACAACTCTCATAAATGATCAGATACATCATCTTGTCACCTTGAAGCACACAGAGACAAATCACCATCTGTGGAAAGCACAGTTTAGACCCATACTTAAAGGGTATGATCTGTCAGGTTTTGTTGATGGCACAAAACCAAAACCACCACGTACTCTTCCTGAATATGAAGATGTAAATCCAGCATTCACAGCTTATGAATCACAAGATTCATTGATCGTTGGTTGGCTGAATTCAACCCTTACACCTGAAGTTCTCAGTGTTGTCTCAGAACTAACTACTGCCAAGGAAATCTGGGATAAACTCGAAGCTGAGTATGCACCAAAAACATTTGCTCATCAGAGTTGCCTCAAAAAGCAACTCCATTGCATGACCAAAGGTAACAAATCCTTGAAAACTTATCTCAATGATGCAAAACGTTTGTTTGACCATATAGCTGCTTCTGGTTATATTGTCTCAACTGAAGAAAAGATACAGTGTATAAGCAATGGATTGAATCAAACTTATGATCCAATCGTCACTGCTCTTAGCACTGTTGAAGGGATGGATATCTAGACCCACACCTCACACCTGCTCTCATTTGAAATGCGAGTTGAACAACAACTTGCACAAATACAAGCTCATGTTGCCAACTTTGTTGCCTCTAGTTCCACTACAACTACTAAGAATGAACCACGACGATTCAACAACCAAAATCGTGGACCACCTCCTCCAAATAAAAATCGTCGCCAAATGTCGCACAACAGAAGTCTAGCTAATGGAGAAGTCTCCTGTCAGATCTGTAAAAAGCGGAATCACACAGCGGATCGTTGTTGGTTTCGTTATGACCAACAAAAAGTTCCTCAGCATAAGCCTCCGACAGCATACCTTTCTTTTCCTGGTGACTCTTCAGGTGCTCAATGGGTCACTGATTCTGGTGCTACTCACCACTTGACTGCTGATGTCAAGAACTTATGTATACCACATGAGTATGATGGCACTGATACAGTTAAAGTTGGTAATGGTAATACTTTGCAGATTGCTCATATTGGCAATGCTGTCTTTACTTCTAAAAATAGGAAGTTCTGCCTGAATAATGTTTACCATGTGCCAAAAATAAAAACAAATCTTCTATCTGTTCATCAATTTTGTAAGGATAATCATGTTTGTTTTGAGTTTCACACAGATTTCTTTGTTGTGAAGGACAAAACCACGGGAGCTTTGCTGCTAAAGGGGAGGAATGAGAATGGTTTGTACGTGTTAGATGGAGTGGGAGACTTAAATAACCAAGAAACTTCTTTTTTCTCTACAAGCATACCTATCTGGCATCAGCGGCTTGGCCATCCTATGCTGAGCACAGTTTCTAAGACAGTTAATAAATTTTCCCTTCCCTTTTTGAATAAGAATTTTGGTTTCTGCCACTCCGGTCACATTAGCAAGAGTAAGCGTTTACCTTTTTCTCGTAGTGCAGCTGAATATGCACCACTAAGTCTTGTTGTTTCAGACATATGGGTCTCTCCAAAATTTTCAAGAACTGGATATCGTTATTATTTATTAATTATGGATGCTTTCTCTCATTATACCTGGGTTTTTCCAATGATAAAAAGATCAGATGTGTTCCTTATTTTTACTCAGTTTCATAAGCAAGTTGAGAATTTAACTGGCCATAAAATCAAAGTTTTTCAGTCTGATAATGCTCTTGAATATAAAAAACTCACTTCATATCTAAACAATTCAGGTATACAGCATCGATTTTCTTGTCCTCAAAATGGTCTTGCTGATCGTAGAATAAGACATGTTACAGAAAGTGGTCTAGCCCTACTGTTTCATGCTAAACTTCCATCAGAATTTTGGTCTGACGCTTTCACCACTGCTTGTTATTTAATTAATAGATTACCAAAGTCGTCTGCAGAAGGAAAAACTCCTCTTGAGCTTCTCTACAACAAAAAGCCAGATTATTCTTTCCTTCGAGTCTTTGGTTGCTTATCCTACCCATGTCTCAGACCTTACAATTCACACAAACTAGATCCTAGGTCTTTACCATGCATTTTCTTGGGGTACAGCCCATCTCATAAGGGTTATACGTGCCTTCACATTCCTACAAATAGGGAGTATATTTCTAGACATGTTAGATTTGAGGAATCGACATTCTCATTCTCTCCTCCTCCACAGCAATCTCCTGAGGTTAGTTCTTCAACTAAATTTACAAGCACAGAGTTTTTAAGTTCTCCTGTGTTTCAGTCATCCCCTGCTGTTACTGTGCAGCAGTCACAGCCATTGGAGCCTATTTTACAAGCATCTGCTTCTCCAGAAGCTTCTTCTCATGGTCACAACAATGTGTTTCCACTGCCTTCAGATCTTTCAGCTAATATGCAGCCGTCTCTGTCCACTGCATCACCTGTTATGCAGTCACAAGATCTAACGCAGCAGCAAGGCCATCAAATGGTTACTAGAGCCAAGGAAGGAATCACTAAACCAATCCAAAGACTATGTCTCACTAATTCAAAACACCCGCTGTGTGACGCTGAATTCATGGAACCAACTTGTTACTCCAAGGCTTGCACAATTCCGGAATGGAAGGATGCCATGGACACTCAGATTAATGCATTACTCAGGAATGGCACATACTCTATGGTACCATATGAAGCAGGTATGAACATAGTTGGCTCTAAGTGGGTTTTTCGTATTAAAAGTAATCATGATGGCTCAGTTCAGCGTTATAAGGCTCGTTTGGTTGCTAAGGGTTTCAACCAGCAAGAGGGTTTAGATTATGGGGAAACTTTATCACCTGTCATTAAACCTTGCACCATAAGGGTAGTCCTCTCTATTGCAGTTAATAACAAGTGGCCACTGCGTCAGTTAGATGTTGAAAATGCGTTTCTTCATGGGATTCTTGAAGAAGAGGTTTATATGAAGCATCCTTCTGGATATGTTGATCCAAACTATCCAAATCACTTCTGTAAGTTGCATAAGTCCTTGTATGGACTTAAGCAGGCTCCACGTGCGTGGTTTTCACGGCTCAGCAATCATCTTCTCAAAATGGGGTTTACTGCATCCATTGCAGACTCCTCTCTGTTTATTAAAAAATCTGGAGCTTCTGTTGCCTATGTGCTGATCTATGTGGATTATATCATTGTCACAGGCTCGGACTCGACCATGGTGGATAATTTGATTTCAGATTTGGGCTCTGAGTTTGCAGTGAAGGATATGGGTAATTTATCTTATTTTCTGGGTGTTGAGGTCTTACACCAGGGGCAGTCCTTAGTCTTGTCACAAAGAAAGTATGTCTCTGATCTGCTGCGACGCACAAAGCTATATGGCATCAAACCTGTGAGCACTCCTCTAGCAGCCAACGTTAAAATTCAGAAGCTTGGTTCTGAGAAGTTTACAGATCCTACACTCTATCGCAGTGTTGTTGGTGCACTGCAGTATCTTCACATTACACGATCGGACATCTCTGCAGCTGTCAATAAATCTTGTCAGTATATGCATGAGCCTTATATAGAAAATTTGGAGCTAGTTAAACGAATATTGTGTTATCTGAAGCATTCCATAGACTATGGGTTGTTTTTTACACCTGGTGGAGATTATACGCTAAATGCATATAGTGATGCTGACTGGGAAGGAAGTTTAGATGACAGGAGATCCACTTATGGATACTGTATCTAATTTGGCGGCAATCTTGTATCTAGGAGTGCACGGAAACAGAAAACTGTTTCAAAATCATCCACTGAAGCTGAATATCGTGGTGTTGCAATTGCTACCTCTGAACTCATATGGATTCAGTCTTTGCTCGTTGAGTTAGGTGTTGCAACTCCAACACCTTCTCTCTGGTGTGACAACATTGGTGCTACGTATCTTACTGCTAATCCTATTTTCCATGCTCGTACAAAGCACATTGAGATTGACTATCACTTTGTACGGGAAAGAGTTGCACGCAAACAGTTACATGTTAAGTTTGTCAGCAGTCGTGATCAACTAGATGATATCTTCACCAAAGGATTACCCTCACCAAGATTTCAGTTCATCAGACACAAGTTGCACATTCGTCAACTCTAGTACAACTTGAGGGACGGTTTTACGCATACTGCAGAGAGTCTTCCTCAAGACTCTCAACTGAGTCAGTCAATAACCAAAAGTAACAACGCCAGTCAATAGGCTTTTAAGCCGTTCTTCTTGTTAGCTATAAACTAGTTCAAGTCTTTCGGTTTGTAAAACAACCTTTGTGTTATTCTGTAACTGTTTTTGGTTTATCTCTTAATATAAATAAGAGTCCTATCTCCACAAGCCTTTATGTTTGAAGATATTCACCAAGCAATATTCTGACTGTTTTGACACGAAATTCCGTGTCTGAGATACTCAGAACCTCGATCTTATCGTCATTCATTCCAAGGAAAACCTTAGGAGGTTCAAAAGAAGTATTGAAGTAGACGTAATATAACTTTCCAGCATCATCTTTAATCATGGAGCAATCTTCACCATAATCACCGAATGGGTATGGAATGGTAATGTTTCCGCATTTAGTTAGACAACCAGGTTTACCTTGTTCGATTGTAGCTGATTCAACTGAAGATGATACAAATATCATAATCTGTAGGAAAAAGAAGATAAGAATTAACGAGATGAACATTTTGAATTTACTTGATGAAATCAGTTTTTTCTTTGTAAGAAAAGAAGAAAAAACTCGGTGTATTATGGAAGACGAGAAATGATCTTAAATGAGATTTGGATATATCCAGTTACAATTGAAACCGTAGAGATCCTAGAACAATATCAAGTGTGAAAATAAACAAAATATTTCGGGCCATTTTTAGGAAAAACAAAGCGTATACCGCTGCCTACGTTTTTCGTCAAAAATTCGTTTTTTCTCTTTAAACCTTCGATTCCAAACAGAACTAGACAAATAACGGCTTAATAGAAACCTTAAAGATCAAAGAACAATATCATGTGTGAAAATTACCAAAATATTTCAGGCCAATTTTACGAAAACAAATCGTGTACCGTTGCCTACGCTTTTCATTATAAATGTTTTTTGCTCTTTAAACCGTCAATTCCAATCAAAACTATAAAAATAACGGCTCAATAGAAACCTTACAGATCCTAGAAAAATATCATGTGTGAAAACCAACAAAATATTTCAGGTCATTTTTACGAAAACAAAGCGTGTACCGCTGCCTACGCTTTTCTTCAAAAATTCGTTTTTTCTCTTTAAACCTTCAATTCCAATGAACACTAGAAAAGTAACGGCTCAATGGAAACCTTACAGATCATAGAACAATATCATGTGTGAAAATCACCAAAATATTTTAGGCCAATTTTACGAAAACAAAGCGTGTACCCTCTGCCTACGCTTTTCGTTTTAAATTCGTTTTGCTCTTTAAACCGTCAATTCCAATCAGAACTATACAAATAACGGCTCAATAGAAACCTTAAAGATCATAGAACAATATCATGTGTGAAAATCAATAAAATATTTCAAAAAAAAAGCGTGTACCGCTGACTACGCTTTTTGTCAAAAATTCGTATTTGCTCTTTAAACCATCAATTCCAATCATAACTATAAAAATAACGGCTCAATAGAAACCTTAAAGATCCTAGAACAATATAATGTGTGAAAATCAATAAAATATTTCAGGCCATTTTTACGAAAACAAACCGTGTACCACTGCCTACGCTTTTCGTCAAAAAATCGTTTTTTCTCCTTAAACCTTCAATTCCAATCAGAACTAGACAGATAAAATCTTAATAGCTAGAAACATTACAGATCAAAGAACAATATCATGTGTGAAAATTACCAAAATATTTCAGGCCAATTTTAAGAAAACAAAGCGTGTAACGATCAAAACTTAAATTCCAATCAAAACTATACAAATAACGGCTCAATAGAAACCTTACAGATCCTAGAAAAATATCATGTGTGAAAACCAACAAAATATTTCATGCCATTTTTACAAAAACATAGCGCGAACCGCTGCCTACGCTTTTCGTCAAAAATTCGTTTTTGCTCTTTAAACCTTTAATTCCAATCAAAACTAGAAAAATAACGGATAAATAGAAACCTTACAGATCAAAGAAAAATATCAAGTGTGAAAATTACCAAAATATTTCAGGCGAATTTTACGAAAACAAAGCGTGTAGCGCTGCCTACGCTTTTCGTTATAAATTCGTTTTGCTCTTTAAACCGACAATTCCAATCAAAACTATACAAATAACGGCTCAATAGAAACCTTACAGATCCTAGAACAATATCATGTGTGAAATTCAACAAAATATTTCAGGCCAATTTTACAAACAAAAAAAAAGCGTGTACCACTGCCTACGTTTTCCGTCAAAAATTCGTTTTTGCTCTTTAAACCTTCAATTCCAATCAGAACTATATAAAAAACGGCTCCATAGAAACCTTAAAGATCATAGAACAATATCATGTGTGAAAATCACCAAAATATTTCAGGCTAATTTTACAAAAACAAAGCGTGTACCTAACGGCCTACGCTTTTAGTTATAAATTCGTTTTTCTCTTTAAATCGTCAATTCCAATCAGAACTATACATATAACGGCTCAATAAAAACCTTATAGATCCTATAACAATATCATGTGTGAAAATCAACAAAATGTTTCAGGACATTTTTACAAAACCATAGCGTGAACCGCCTACGCTTTTCATCAAAAATTCGTTTTTGCTCTTTAAACCTTCAATTCCAACCAGAAATAGAAAAATAACGTCTCAATAGAAACCTTACAGATCCTAGAACAATATCATGTGTGAAAATCAACAAAATATTTCAGGCCATTTTTACAACAAAAAAAATCGTGTACCGCTACCTACGTTTTTCGTCAAAAATTCGTTTTTGCTCTTAAACCTTCAATTCCAATCAGAACTAGACAAATACCGGCTCAATAGAAACCTTACAGATCCTAGGAAAATATCATGTGTGAAAATCAACAAAATATTTCAGGCCATTTTTGCAAAAACAAAGCGTGTACTGCTGCCTAAGCTTTTCGTCTAAAATCCTTTTTTTTTCTCTTTAAACCTTCAATTCCAATCAGAACTAGACAAATAACGGCTTAATAGAAACCTTACAGATCAAATAAAAATATCAAGTGTGAAAATTACCAAAATATTTCAGGCGAATTTTACGAAAACAAAGCGTGTACCGCTGCCTACGCTTTTCGTTATAAATTCGTTTTGCTCTTTAAACCGTCAATTCCAATCAAAAATATACAAATAACGGCTCAATAGAAACCTTACAGATCATAAAACAATATCATGTTTGAAAATCAATAAAATATTTAAGGCCATTTTTACAAAAACAAAGCGTGTACCGCTGCCTACGCTTTTTGTCAAAAATTCGTATTTGCTATTTAAACCATCAATTCCAATCAGAACTAGAAAAATAACGGCTGAATAGAAACCTTAAAGATCCTAGAACAATATCATGTGAGAAAATCAATAAAATATTTCAGGCCATTTTTACGAAAACAAAGCGTTTACCGCTGCCTACGCTTTTCGTCAAAAATTTGTTTTTTCTCCTTAAACCTTCAATTCCAATCAGAACTAGACAACTAAAAGCTTAATAGAAACCTTATAGATCAAAGAACAATATCATGTGTTAAAATTACCAAAATATTTCATGCCAATTTAACGAAAACAAAGCATGTACCGCTGCCTACGCTTTTCGTTATAAATTCGTTTTGCTCTTTAAACCTTAAATTCCAATCAAAACTATACAAATAACGGCTTAATAGAAACCTTACAGATCCTAGAAAAATATCATGTGTGAAAACCAACAAAATATTTGATGCCATTTTTACAAAAACATAGCGCGAACCACTGCCTACGCTTTTCGTCAAAAATTCGTTTTTTCTCTTTAAACCTTTAATTCCAATCAAAACTAGAAAAATAACGGCTCAATAGAATCCTTATAGATCCTAGAACAATATCATGTGTGAAAATCAACAAAATATTTCAGGCCCATTTTACAAAAGAAAAAAAAAGCGTATATCGCTGCCTACGTTTTTCGTCAAAAATTCGTTTTTGCTCTTAAACCTTCAATTCCAATCAGAACTAGACAAATAACGGCTCAATAGAAACCTTACAGATCCTAGAAAAATATCATGTGTGAAAATCAACAAAATATTTCAGGCCATTTTTGCAAAAAAAAAAAGCGTGTACTGATGCCTAAGCTTTTAGTCTAAAATTCTTTTTTTCTCTTTAAACCTTCAATTTCATCAGAACTAGAAAAATAACGGCTTAATAGAAACCTTACAAATCAAAGAAAAATATCAAGCGTGAAAATTACCAAAATATTTCAGGCTAATTTTACAAAAACAAAGCGTGTACCTAGCGGCCTACGCTTTTAGTTATAAATTCGTTTTGCTATTTAAATCGTCAATTCCAATCAGAACTATACATATAACGGCTCAATAGAAACCTTACAGATCCTAGAACAATTTTTGTAATATCGTTACTCTTATAATATTATTCTATATTTTATAATGCAACAATTTTTTTTCTCCACCACTTCGCGGCCACCACAACTACCATTCCACCACACTACCATTAGCACCACCACATATCCACCACCACCACCACCACTCAATGAACACCACCTACTAATCACCACCACCACTCCATCACCGTAACACCACCACATGAACACCATTGTTGCCGCCAGTCCGTCGCCACAACCGCCGCCGCCTCCGGCTGTGTCAACAACAAAAGTTGATTCTTCGAAAAGAATATCAAAAAATAAGAAAGAAAAAAATAGCGTCAACAACCTAAATTAATCCCAAAATATAGCGTCAACAACCAAAGTTGATCCCAAAACAAAATCAGGAATAAAATAAAATAAATAGACAATACGGGTCAACAACTGAAGTTGATCCAAAAACAAGAACCTAGAGAAAAAAAACTATGACCGCAACATCCTAAATTGATCCAAAAGTAAAAATCGGAAAATAAGAAAAAAAATATTGTGCCAACAACCAAAGTTGATCCCAAACATATGGTGTCAACAACCGAAGTTGATCCCAAAACAAATATCAGAAAATAAAATAAATAAATAATATAGTGTCAGCAACCGAAGTTGATCCCCAAATTTAAAATTCAGAAAATATTCAGATTATTTATGGTATCAACAACCAAAGTTGATCCCAAAATATTTATGTACTAAAATTAGTAAACCTGACGTGAATCGAACACGCATCTTCTGACGTGGAATCAGTTCTGCTACCATTGTACCACGCGATCAATTCATTTTGAATATTCAAGGAAATTAAATTATTGAACCGAAGCACCATGACTAAGATTATGACGAACAAATAAGTTAAACTAAAAAAATGTGATGCAAAAGAAAGGATTATATAATTAGGAGAAAGTATAGTATTTAACAAACCATAAAATATGCTTGTAAACTACTAGTACATTAGTGTCTACCTGATGTTCGGTATCCTCGTGATCAAGGTGAAACAAGTACATTAGTGTCTCCCCCATGATATGAAATAAAGAGCAATGGTCATAAACAAGAAAAAGAACCATATAACTAATAGTAGGAGGGAAGGACTCAACACAAGAATCTGTAGAAGTCGTATTAAAATACAAACAAACATCATATACAAAAGGCAAAAACATCTTCTTCCAATGTCACTACTGTTGTGAATTGGATATTAGACTTTACCTCCTTCAAACCTTGTATAAAGCCACCATTTCAAACCTTCTTCACCCGTACTCCACACAAACTCATCTCCAACTGAATTTCCAGATTTTGTAAATCTTTCACACAAACCGGAAAGCTCTTCTCCCATCAGTTGCCTGCAATTATCATAAGGAAAATGTTAATTAGATATCCTATTTATATGGATGTGTTATAAATTATCATAAGTTTCCATGTTACAGAAAATACTAGACATCAGATGTGCTTCTTTATTGCATTTTAAAAGTAGCTGCACTGAACATGCCACATGAAATCCAAAGTTGGTCTCACTGATCAGATAAAACAAAACGTAAGTATGTTTGTCTCTTATGTGAACTACATAGGAAGTGGATGGATTCAAGGGGACACAAAAAAGATATACAGAACACAACCTCCTCCCATTATCTATGAGAAATGCACATGGGATGGCAATGCATTCAGTTTCAGTACTTCCTTAATAATTCAGTAGGTCAGAAGTAGCTTGGAGTTAGGATAGTGACGATGCTTCGAGTAGGTAACATAATTACAGGGGACAGATATCACACCAAGCGTATATCTCAAAACATTCAAAATTTAGAAATCAGAAGTGATAAATTCACAACATAAATCAATTTAGCTAATACTTCATTAATGACCAAACTTATAAACACCATCAGTTCATATGAAAGCAGTGGCAAGACTAAAAACTTCCATTAATTGAAAATAACAACTTGTATGCCGGAGGTGGTGGTGATGGCTGTAGAGAGAGGAGATGAACAGAAATGTTTTAGATCTGATATTAAAAGATGGGTTATAAGTTATAACTCGACGTCTCGACTTATTCAGAAAGGGAATTTCTGGTACGAACCAAAAAAATTATTTTCCTCCCAAAAGAGGGAGATATAATTATTATTGCTAGGGATATTTACGAAGGCCCAATCAAAATAGGGGCATTAATTCAATTTCCACAAAATAAAAAGGTTTAACATTATATTTTTAGTATTGGGGAAAAGAAAAATAAAAACCCTAAATATCCTTTTTTTTATTCTCAGTCTTTAGTGTGTTTTTTCCCATTGAATATTCAAGGTTCAGAGAATAATCGGAGCTTAAAGCTTGGAACACGACCTCTCAAGATTCTCAACAGTAGCTATTGAAAGGTGCACTTTTTCTTTCTATCTATATTTTTCCATTCTCCTTATAATATCATGTTATATAGGATGATGGTAAAGTAATGAGTTATGATATCTTGTTTATCTACTTTGTCGAGGAATTGAGTTTCGAACTCAGATTACTGATATTAATCTTTTATTTGTTTATTTATTATAGCCATGATAAACCGTGTCAGAGAAAATCCATATTCCAGCCACAAACTGGGTTACCGAACGGGCGTCTCGTTATTCACTTGCGATATCTGTACCGAAAATCTTCCTCGTAGTAAGAAATTTAAGACCGGTGATTGCTCACACATACATAACTTTTGTACTGATTGTATAACAAAGTATATAGAGGTGAAAGTTTATGACGACAGTGCATCAACAATTAAGTGCCCCAATATCGACTGCTCCATCAATCTAGACTTGCTTTCATGTCGCTCTATCCTGCCTCCGAAACTCTTCGTCAGATGGTGCGACTTGCTCTGCCAGTCAGAGATTCTATCAAAGTTTGTTGATAAACAAGCTTACTGCCCGAACTGCTATGAGTTGGTTTTGAATGAGTGTGGTGGTGGTGTGATTAGAGAAACAAGGTGCCCAGGTTGCGAGATGTTGTTTTGTTTCCGTTGCATGGTTCCATGGCGGAATTCTCATTATTGCACCAGAAGTCGAGACGAAGTGATTATAAGAGATAAAAACGACCTTTTGTTCATGGAATCTGTTGCGCGTAAAGGGTGAACTAGATGTCCAACCTGCAAGTGTTACGTGCAGCGCAGCGTGGGTTGCCGTGTAATTCGTTGCAGGTCTATTTTCTCCCTCCAATTCTTCCTCGTTTGATCTAAGTGTTGTTTCTTCGAGTCATTTATCATTATTATCCTATTTGCAGATGCAGCACAAAATTTTGCTATGACTGTGGAAGCAAACTTTATTCACACAATTGTAGTTGCAGAATCTCGAGGCGAAGGGAGATGACGCCAGAAGGGCTTCTCTGCTTGAAAATTTTTATTTCGCTTATGCTTCTAGTTCTTGGTGCAGTGGCAATAATGCTATTAATTTGAATAATCTACATCACCCAAGTAAAAATCTACACTACTTTTCAGGGTTTGTTACACTGTTGGTTGGACAATCTGACGGGGTGAATGCCCCCTTGATCCAACACTGTTGATATGCCATATTGCAAGGGTTTTTTGTTCTCTCTTGTCTTTCCCATTAGGATTTCCAAGTTCAAGCCTCCGGATTCCACAACTTTCTTGAGAGAGTAAGTTCACCTAGAAATTGGAGAACAAGTATATATACATTGCAACGATGCTGTTTTATACAATCAATTTTTCGTTTCTCATTCAATTATATCAGTGGATCTGTCAAAAAACATTAACATACAAAACTATTATGAGCTCTAACAATGCGCTCTATGGACGTACCCAACTTGCTCGAGATGCTGCTTTAATCTGTCTACCATGTGGTATATCCTGGAGGATTCAGGATGAGCAGTATCTGAAATTCTGAATTCATGCACTTCATCATCTATCTCAATGGAACTTGCACCAGGTTGCTTATAAACATCTCGCATTTTCGATCTCACCTTAGCCACGCCATCCCAGTCACCTGCTGCAGCATATATGTTAGAAAATATGGCTAAACTTCCTGCGTCTTTGGGTTCCAATTGTACCAACCGATCAACCACTTCCTCTGCTAACTCTACATTGCTGTGCATCCGACAAGCACCCAAAAGGGTACCCCAGATTATCGCATTTGGCTCCATAGGCATAGTTTTGATAAGCTGAAATGCTTCTTTTAAATGCCCACCTCGGCCAAGAAGATCAACCATACACCCGTAATGCTCGACTTGAAGAGCATTTCCATAATTTTTTTTCAATAAAGAGAAGTAGTGGCGACCTTCATCCACAAGACCAGCATGGCTACAGGAAGACAATACACTAACAAATGTGACTCCGTCTGGTTCAATCCCTTCTCGAGGCATCCTAGAGAAGAAACTGAGCGCTCTTTCGCAATTCCCGTGCATTGCCAATCCCTGAAGCAGCGTATTCCATGTTACTACATTTCTTTCTGTCATCTCCTCGAAAACTGACGATGCATCAGCCAAATCCCCACATTTTGCATACATATCAATCAAAGCATTACAAACTTGAATACTATGTCGGAATTTACTCCTCTTAATCTTCAAATGAATTTTCTTACCTAAACTAAACAACCCAGATTCAGCACAAGCAGCTAAAATACTAATCAAAGTAGCATCATCAGGTCTCAACCCCGCTCTCTCCATACGATCATACAAACTAAAAGCTTCCTTCGCGCATCCTTTCTCCGCATACCCAGATATAATTATAGTCCATGGAACCAAATTCTTGACAGGCATTTTCTCAAACAAGAATTTCGCCATATCCATATCACCAATCTTACAGTACCCCCAAACCATCGTCGACCACGAAACAATATTCCTGTCAGGCATGGTTTGAAACAACTGAAAAGCCGAATTCATATCTCCTGCTTTCACAAACCCATCCAGCATTGAATTCCAACTAACCATATCTCTATGTGGCATTCTATCAAACAATTTATGAGCATCTTCCAAATGACCCAGTTTTATAAACCCAGTTATCATAGAATTCCAGGACACAGTATCTATCTCAGGCATTGAATCAAACACTTTCTTAGCAGAAACAATCCCAAGCTTCCCACACTTGGAATAAGTATCAATCAAAGAGTTTGGCACAAAAATATCAGAACAAAAACCAAATTTCTCAATATGGGTATGAATCATCTGAACTTGACGAAGAAGAAGATGATTAGGACCTCCAGAACAACAAGCTTTCAACAGAATTGGGTATGTAAAATTATCAGGAAACAACACATTCTCCTGCAAATCAAAGAAAGTAGAGAAAGCTGCTGAATACTGAGAGTTATGAGCAAAAGCTCTTATTAGAGTGTTATAAAGATGAACATTTGGTTCTTGGATTTGATTAAAAATCTTAACAGCTAATGGCATTTGATGACAAATTGAGAAAGCTGAGATGAGTTTAGGAGCTACAAATGGGTCTTGATGAATATTTGCTTTCATGATTTGTGCTTGCATTTCTTTTAAATGTTTAAGGTTTGAACATTTCTGAAGATCCATTAATGTCTGCTCGAATAATCTTCTTGATGACACCCATGTGGGTGCTCTGCAACTTGTTGTACACATGAGTTGTTCACTGGTTTCATTGTAATCTTCTCAACATATGAATTGAGAATGAAGATGATGATAATTTCTGCATTTTACTGTTATGAGAGAGTATTTGAAACTGGAGAGACTGAAGAAGAAGATGATAAGGTTACTTTTATATATGTAGAACCAATATTGTCTATGAGTTCCAGTTCTTAAACAAACTGGAGCGAGCCGGTTCGGAATCTACTATTCTGTAGCTAAACAGTGAAAAAAAAAAACTCAAAAAAGTTTCTATCTTGGTCCAACCACCGATCCATTGATGTTTAACCTTGTTGAGGACACTCAGACTATGTCGTGTAATTTTTTCATCTGACTCTTCTGAATATGACTGGCGTAGATTTGACTGAAGTCATTTGAATCATTTGGTCTGACTCAATGTATTTGTCTTTTGAGTTATGTTTGACTCAACTGACTCAAAAATATATGAGTTAGTGGCTTGGTTCCATGAATCACGGATATTTTATTCTGTGACTTTAACGGATCAGTATTAGGGTTAGGTCTGAGTCAGATCACAAGTTAGATTTGACTCAAATGAAAAAAAACAAACAAAATAAATGGTCGTGTGAGTTAGAGGTGGTGTCAGATCCAGACATCGGGTCAGCAAAAACAAACACCCTTTTACTAGCCTAGGTAGCTTGGTTATTCCGGTTTGGAATCTAGAAATCAAAATGTTCTTTTTTTTCGTGACTCAAGTGATCTTGTTTACACTTGAAGCTCACTTATTACTAAGGGTGCATAGGAACCGAGCCGGACCGATGGACCGAACCGGAACCGGTGGAACCGTACCTGGTTTTGAACCGAACCGAGGTACAAGGTACAGGTACCGGTCCAAAAAATAGGAACCGAGGTCTGGGGGTACAGGTACACGGTCCTGTACAAGTACCGTGTCGTACCGGACCGAATGTCCCGAATGATTAGAGCCGTTAGATTTAGGGGATAAGGGATCAGTATTAGCCGTTAGATTAAAGGGGGTATATAAGCAAACATTATAGGGTTTCCGTTTCTCTTCTCATTTTCTTCTTCTTCTTTTTTCCGTCTCCTCTGTGTCTGAGAAGGGACGAGCGACAATCTTCTCCATTACAAATGTTGATTAACAGAGACGAGCGACAATCTTCTCTTCTCCATTACAAGTGTTGATTCAAAGGGTAAGTGTTGATTCAAACAGTAAGTAATTAAGATTTGTAAGCGAACTGAACCTACTTTGAATCTCAAGTGTTGATTCAAAGGGTAAGCGAACTGAACCTAGGGTTTTGTAATTAAGATTTGTAATAATTCTGAATCTTCTGAGAATCTGAATCTAATAATTCTACCTTTAATCTTTTGATTTTTCAGATTTGTAATTAAGACTTGTTCATCAGATTTGCAAGAGTTGATTGATTTGGCTTGGATTTGGTAAGAATTCTATCTTCTTAATCTTTTCTTTTGATTTTTCATTATTTTTGTTAATGAAATTAGGGTGTTAAATAAAATCTGGGTTTTGCTTTAGTTTTGTTGTTTAATGTTTGAAAGATTGAGATCTTATCTAATTGATGTGTATTTCATTGAATTATGATGCTATGCGCGGTTTTATGTTACTGAATTTGTGATTTTAGGGTTAGGGTTTTGTTTTTGGATTTGTTTGGATGAGAATTGATCAATTGATTGATGTTGAGAAAATCCAGATGTTATCTTGATTTTGAGTATGAGATGCAAAATCTTTGGATTGAAAGTTTAGCTGAATTGCTAATAACAAGCTAGTATTTGTCTTAATTCAGGGTTCATGTTTTGTTATTGATCTGGTAATGTGTATCTTGATGTGTGTAGTTAATTTGAGAAATTAGGGTGTTAGAAATTAGGCTGTTAATTTGTTTTGGTGGTGGTTTTGTAGTTCTCATCTTAATTATGAATTGAAGTTTGGTCTTCTGGATGTTGATCATTCTAGGATGTTTAGCTGATTAATGAATTGAGACTAATGAAGAGTTGTTATGTATGTTGATGGGTTAAATGAGTTGTGATAAAATCTGAGATGATATTGAGTTACTAACTACTATTATTTGTTTGGCAGCGTTACTTGGTCCTATCAACACTGATGACACCACAAGTGTTGCTGATATGGATTAGAAGATCAAGATTCAAGACTACTGCATCACTAGTTGTACTACTAGTTGTTCTTTTTTCAAATTTTCTCATTTTCAAGACTTAGTGTGTGTGTCTGTGGCTATTGCCTACTGCTAATTGTTGTTTTTTCGGATTTTCTAGACTTTAATGTGTGTGATTGTGAGATTGTCAGTTTGTGTGCTACACTGCTTCTGCCTACTGCTACTCATGTTTTCAAGACTTTGTTTGTTTGGTTTGCTAGTAATATAGATACTTATTAATTGTTGCTTTGTTCTAAGTATGAGTTATTACTTAATATATTGAAAAAACAGGTAAAAAACATGTACTTAGATTGTCAGAGAAAAAGACATATTTCTGTCTGGAAAAGAACCGATTGGAACCGGTACCGTACCTGGTACCGAATGGAACCGGAACCGAGGTACAAGGTACAGGTACCGGTCCAAAATTTTGGAACCGAGGCTAGGGAGGTACAGGTACTCGGTCTCGTCAAGAACCGAGCCGAACCGTACCGTGTGCACCCTTACTTATTACATCTGACCCAAAATTATTACCCCAAGGTCGAGTATGTAATCAACGTGTAAATATTAGGGCTATATAGAACTTCTCAACCCAGTAAGATATGTAGTACTCAACGAGACAGATAAAAAATTATATTTGGGAAAAATACTTCCCAGACAGACATCAACTCCGACATCAGAAAAATGCAAACCAGACAATCTGACTCGGGTTAAGTCGCACACCGAGACAGATTCGAGACAAGGTGGCCTATCTTGTTTAAAATTCGAAGCATTTTTTGGGGACCATGGTTTTTTTTGGTGGATCATGGTTTTATTTTGGGTAAAGACATTTGAAATAAATATAGATCATCCCATATCCACATATTTATTTAATACCTAAACTACCCTCATATTTAATTTTAGGTTATGATTAGTGATTAGTATGATTAATAATAATTAGTTACTTTATTACAAAAAATTAGCTAATGATTAGTATGATTAGTAATTATTAGTTACTCTATTACAAAAAATTAGTTAATGATTAGTAATGATTAGTATGATTAGTAATGATTAGTTACCAGTAAGAAGTTCGGTTACAACAAATTAAAAAAAATTCTTGTGATCAAACCGAACTATGTAGTTCGGTTACAAAACAAATTTAAGACTTTTTACATCAAACCGAACTTAAAGTTCGGTTTCCCAAATTTATTACCAAGAACCGAACTTAATGATTAGTAATGATTAGTTACCAGTAAGAAGTTCGGTTACAAAAAAATTAAAAAAAACTCTTGCGATCAAACCGAACTATGTAGTTCGGTTACAAAAAAATTTTAAGACTTTTTACATCAAACCGAACTTAAAGATCGGTTTCCCAAATTTATTACCAAGAACCGAACTTAATGATTAGTAATGATTAGTTATGTTCGGTTACAAAAAATTAAAAGAATTTCTTCCGATCAAACCGAACTATGTAGTTCGGTTAAAAAAAAGTTTAATACTTTTTACATCAAACCGAACTTAAAGTTCGGTTTCCCAAATTTATTACCAAGAACCGAACTTAATGATTAGTAATGATTAGTTACCAGTAAGAAGTTCGGTTACAAAAAAATTAAAAAACTTCCTTGCGATCAAACCGAACTATATAGTTCGGTTACAAAAAAAAATTTAAGAAATTTTACATCAAACCGAACTTGAAGTTCGGTTACCCAAATTTATTACCAAGAACCGAACTTAATGATTAGTAATGATTAGTTTCCAGTAAGAAGTTCGGTTACAAAAATTTGAAAATTTTCCTTCCGATAAAGCCGAACTATATAGTTCGGTTACAAAAAAAATTTAAAACTTTTTACAATCAAATCGAACTTAAAGTTTGGTTTCCCAAATTTATTACCAAGAACCGAATTTAATGATTAGTAATGATTAGCTACCACTAAAAACTTTCCCAAAATTTTGACAACTTAATGATTCCTATGATTAGTGATGATTAGTTACCAAAAATTGAAAATATATATATGGTTATTAGGTTAGTTTTAAATTAAATTAGGGTAAGGATAGGTTTGTCATTTCTACACTTTAGGTCACCCCTTATAATTATGAGGAAGGTGGCCTAATAAGACCATGGCCCCCCCAAAAAAACCATGGTCCCAAAAAAATGCTTCTAAAATTCAGCCTTTTGGGCCACTTGCTAGATAAAACCCACATTGACATTTATCATGCAGCTGCAGCCCAATGGACACTTGATAGTTGTAAAAGAACAAGAACGATTTTTTGGGGACCATGGTTTTTTTTTGGGGGACCATGGTCCTATTAGGCCACTTACCTACAATTTTAAGGGGTGTCCTAAAATCATATGGGATTACTAATTTTCCCCTTACCCTAATTAAAATTAACCCTAACCTAATAACCATCTCTAACTTTATCTAAAATAAAAACTAAAACTAAAACTAAACAAAAACAGTTTTGAGAAAACTGTTCTCCTCTTTTTCTTCCCCATTTCAACATCGTTTTCATCGATTAATCGTCGATTCACAAAATTTTCATCGTCGATTAATCAATCAAATATAAGAATGGTTTGTCGTAAGAATACCAATCGACTCCCAGAAACAGGTCCCCCATTAGGGCATCTAGCAAATCTCCCGGGTGAAATTGTTGAAGAAGTGGAACCGCAAGCTAAACGCATCATCGAGTATAAAAGACGCCAGCCGCAACCTGATTCTGCCATGGGACCACTCCGGAGGTATTTTACAACAAACCCTTCACTTTAATTTGATTTTGATTGCTTCAATCGAATAGAACTCATCAAAATAGGATTTTAATAGGAGTTACAGAACCATGTTCAGTTAGGTCAATTTTCCAAAAAAACCTAGTTTACTAACCGAACTTCCTGAAAATGAAGAACACGAAGAACAGTTCGGTTGTTTTGGATTTAAAACTAAGTAACCGAACTCCGTGTTCGGTTGTTTCGCAAAAGTTTTAAAAACTACAAAGTAACCTAACTCTACCCTTATTCCCAAAAGAAGAAAACAAATCCATTCTAACCGAACTGTATTGTTTTTCCCACTATGTTGAGTTCTCATATAACCGAACTTATCCAACACAGTTCGGTTGTTTCGCAAAATTTTTGAAAACTACAAAGTAACCGAACTCTACCCTTATTACGAAAATAAAAAAAAACAAATCCAATCTAACCGAACTGTGTTGTTTTGGCCACTATGTTGAGTTCCTAACAGTTCGGTTGGTTCGCAAAAAATTTTAAATAAGGGAAAGTAACCGAACTCTACCCTTATTACGAAAATAAAACAACAAATCCAATCTAACCGAACTGTGTTGTTTTGGCCACTATGTTGAGTTCCTAAATAACCAAACTTTGCCAACACAGTTCGTTTGGTTCGCAAAAACTTTTAAATAAGGGAAAGTAACCGAACTCTACCCTTATTACGAAAATAAAAAACAACAAATCCAAACTAACCGAACTGTGTTGTTTTGGCCACTATTTTGAGTTCCTAAATAACCGAACTTTTCCAACACAGTTCGGTTGGTTCGCAAAAAATTTTAAATAAGGGAAAGTAACCAAACTCTACCCTTATTACGAAAATAAAAAACAACATATCCAATCTAACCGAACTGTGTTGTTTTGGCTACTATGTTGATTTCCTAAATAACCGAACTTTGCCAACACAGTTCGGTTGGTTCGCAAAAACTTTTAAATAAGGGAAAGTAACCGAACTCTACCCTTATTCCGAAAAAAATCAACAAATCCATTCTAACCGAACTGTGTTGTTTTGGCCACTATGTTGAGTTCCTAAATAACCGAACTTTGCCAACAGAGTTCGGTTGGTTCGCAAAAAATTTTAAATAAGGGAAAGTAACCGAACTCCACCCTTATAGTTCTAGACTTTTACTCTTGTCAATGATTAATTCATCCATTTATCTTATCTTATCTGTTTACTCTTGTTAGATTGTTTTGTTCCGATAAGCTAATATCTTTTGTTTTCTTGATTAATGGTAGAGGTAAAAAATGTTCAAAATCAAAGCAACCTTTACCGGAAGAGCTGAGAACTCCCACGCCTCGAGGCAAAATACATTGTGATTCCGGTCATCGTGGAACCAAAAACGCTAAGCATGGACGTGGGTCATTACCGGGTGTTGTCATCCAAGATGGTCTCAATAGAGATAATGTTGACAACGTAATCCAACAAGTAAATGAAGAGATTGTGGAAGAGATTGGCAGTCAAGAACACAATCAAGGTGGAGAAGATGAACCAGCTCAAGGAGAAGGAAATGAGGGTGGAGATGATGAGGGTGGCGATGATAACGTAATCGAACAAGTAAATGAAGAGATTGTGGAAGAGACTGGCATTCAAGAACACAATCAAGGTGGAGAAGATGAACCAGCTCAAGGAGAGGGAAATGAGGGTGGCGATGATGAGGATGGTGATGATGAGGAAGATGGAGACAAGGATGATAATGATGAATCAGAGGAGGACTCGGATGAAGAGGAACAAGCGGAAATAGTGGTAAAGAGACCTAAAAAGGCGCCTAAAAAGCCTTGTGCTAGATATTCATATATTCCTCATAGCGATTTGTGTTTGCCGCCAAAGAATCCAACTTATGGTAATCCAAGAGATGGCGGGGAGGTATTGATGGGATACAAAAACTCATGGGCTGCCAAGATCTTTGCGACAAAGGTATGATTCAATCTTAACCATCAATATTTAGATTTCTCAGTTATTTTATTATATTTTGTCATATATTGTTCTTTTCTATATATATTAGTATATAAGATATGATGTTGTTTTTTTTAGGATCATAAAAATGATGTTCGTGTTTTGAAACGTCAGAAGAACAAGGAATGGAATATACAAAATGAGTGTGATGAGGTCCGCTTGGCGGTATTTGATTGTGTACTATGGAACGGGATACAACATGCGCACCAAAAATTTGATGCTGTCACTGTTACTTCATTTGCTGAGAGGGCTTATCCAGAGACGGATACCTTTCATCTACCTTTTGGTGAGATGACAATAACTCTGGATGATTGTTTTAGAATCACAGACCTACCAATTACAGGAACAAGTGTTCGAGATGGCTACAATCCCTCGATGAGTTATGAAGTTATTGAAAAATTAGTCGAAAGGTGTCTAGGATGGAACGACAGAAAGGAACGATATGAGTTTAAGCGATCTAACAAAGAGCCTAAGGAAGGTGATGAGTATAATGAGTTTGAGGAAAACCGCACGTACAAGAAGAAGTTGAAAAAGATCAAGCTCAAAACCTTGTTTGATGAGTTTTCAGGGACGAAAGATTTGGTTACTAAATGCTCATTACCTCCAGCTTATTTGTGACTGCTTATTTGTTATATCAACTTGGAACCATCTTCTTCCCTGACACTTCAGGCCACGTGGTAAATGCTCATTACCTCCAGTTATTGGACCCCTTGGATGAGGTGAACAACTTGGGTCATTGCGGTTCTTTCATTCGTTCAAGCGGAACTCAGAAAAGCTTCGAGGCTTAGGAGTCTATATTTTGGAGGCTTATACACCCTTGTTCAGGTACCCCGTTAAATTATCGTTTGTGTGTTTGAATATATAAGTGAATGAATGTGTATTGTTACTCTGCCTATGTATTATTTGTTTCCTCTTCTCATAGGTTTGGGTGTACGACCACTTCCCTAAACTGCAATTATCTCATGCTCACTCTCCTTGGCCTTATGGGAAGCCCATAGCTGGTAAATATGAATTTTTGAACGCACAAGATAAGAAAAAGGAAAAAAAGGTGTTGGAGTTGAGGGATACATTGGATAAGTTAACAGTGGAAGATGTGGTTTTCCATCCTTACAGACTTGCATCGGATGAAGAGGTGGAGGATGTTGATGTTATTCATTTTCACCTGTTGCGGGTTATAATGGACCGTTGTTTTATCCTGGGGGTTGTACGATGTATAATCCTCGAAGAGTACTTAGTGATGAGTGCCAAATATTGTATATATTTATCCCTTTTTGTTGGCATTTTAACTCATCTTTTGTGCATTAATTCTACATATTATCCCATATTCTGTATTTTCAATGTTTTCAAGAATAAATATTTTTATTAATTAATTTTGCATTTTTAGGTAATAAATAAAGTTCGGATGAGTCGTGGAGCGAAAAGAGCAGAAAAGTAGTGAAAAGCCGGGAGGAATTACGCAAGGAAGCCGCGAAGAATGTTGTGCACAAGACCAAGAGGGTAGAAATGGGCTCAAGAAGGAGGAATTGTTCTTAAAGAAGTTATGGGCCTGGCATACCCAAGGCCCAAAACCCTTTCTCAAACCCATTTCCACTACCCAAGCCCGTATCGGATTTCAGCCGTCAGATTGAAGCATCTCAGCATCCTACGGTCGCTCCATCATCGCACATCAAACTCCGAAGCTCCCGCTTTACATCGCAACGCCGATCTCCATCTTGGGCCGTCCTTTTCGTTGCATTCCTCCATCCGACGGTCTCTACCCACAGCCTCCCATCTCATCGTTGGATCCACCTACCATCGTCACATCCTACGGATCAGCTCGCCAAACATCGAATCAGATGTTCCCGCTTCACACCCTAGCACCGATGCCTATACTACCACCCAAACACCTCCTTCTTCCCAAAACTTCATCTCCTTCACCCGACAGTTGCAGAGCTCTGCAACTCCACCACCTCCCCTCTCTGCCGCTGTCACTTCCGTCACCACCACCAGTTCCATCACTGCCACTACTATCTCTTCACCGACAACACCCCCATATCCCTAGCCTAGTTATTTTCTTCTCCTCACAACCTCTGAAACCCTAGGTTTTGGGGTGAGTAAAATAACTCGAAATTAGGGGACAATAGGAGCAGGGAGAGCATCAGAGGGACATCAAGAAGCATGGGTCGAGCAAATTTTGGAGTTTGGAAGCCAAATTTTGGGTAATAATTTAAACCCTAATTGTACTGTGTATTGATATTTTTGGGGAAAATGTGTTTAAACCCTAATTTGCTAATTTGGGTATAAATAGAACTGATGTATGAGATGTAAAACTTGTTCTTGGACTAGCCAAGTTTCCCCCTAATTGGGTTAGGTTTGATTTTAATTTCACTTTCAATTTTAACCATTTGCATATTTTTCTCCTTGTTCACTGTTAGTGTTAATGTCTTGATGTTTCATAGTTTGATGTTTAGTTAGCTCAATATTGTTAGTTTCATTGCACTGTTAATCTTTAATGTGTTAATGCTCCTGTTAGTTATAGTTAATGTGCATGTTCTGCTACTATTTTTCAATGTGTTCTGTGTATGTTCTCTGTTAATGTGCATGTTCTGTTTTGTCTTGTAAATGTTCTCATGTTGTTCATGTCATTCTTAGATGTATGAAATGTTCTAGGATAGAATTGAATCAAGGTAAACCACATTTTACTCTCACAGTGCATATCATGTATGCTTTGTAGTTAGGATAAAACTATGTGATATTACCACAACTCATACCTATTTGATATTGTCAAATTCTCTGACTAATTGTGCTTTAGTCAGACATTTAGTGCTTAGGATTGACACTTTAGTTGTGATTCAACTGTCCATTGGTGAAACACCCTAGGTAAAAGGCAGGATTGAACCTTTACCTTTACCTGCTTTAGGGAAGAATTGGCATGATCAGTTGAGTTCATCCTCTTGTCCTCACTGTTTTGTTCTTATTTTGTTCTTTTTCATGTTTAGACTCATTCCATTGTTTATTGTTTTCTTTCTTTCATTTGCTATTTTCATCACCACCCTGCCCTGGGCCTTAGGCCTTGGTTCAATTTGATTTGTCCCTTATTTTTGCCTCTGCCACTCTGCTGCCACTTCTTCTCCTGCTGCAGCTCCATTCTGCTGCACCACTTCTGTTGCTGCTGCAGCTTCTTCTGCTGTAGCTGCTGTTGCCTCCTGCATATGAGCCTCTGCAGCTGCTGCTGCCAATCCACTTCTCTGGGCTGTTGCATTGCTGCTGATTGCTTTGCTCTCCACAGCTCACTTCCAAAAGCCCAGAGCACAATTTGAGCCCAACTGTAAGACCAAAACCAAAGCCCAGTTCATTAAGGCCCAAGTCAAATTCATTGTTAAGGCCCAGCCCAATTCATAAGTGAACAACTGAGCACAAGACTCAGTTCACTGTAAGGCCAGAGCCTAGTGAACTGCTAAGCCCAATTCATTCAAAGGGCATTCAAACCCATTAGTACTCAAAGCCCAATCTAAGCCAAAAGGCTTCTAAGTCCAAAGCAAACTAGAAACCCAATTAGCTAAAACACTTCCGAAACACACCCGATCTCTGTGGATCGACCCGTACTTGCACGAGCTACAACTGACGACCGTGCACTTGCGGTATTACTGTAGGCGCGTTTCATTACGCTCAATTTTATTCACATCTCCGGGCCCACCAAGTTTTTGGCCGGGGGATAATTTTTAGACCTTTTAGAAGCCTGCCAAGTTTTTGGCGCCGTTGCCGGGGATTGGTGCTGTGTTTTATCTGTGTTTTTTAGCTATTTTGTATTTCATTTCATAGCATTTGCATCTGCATCTGCTTCATTTCATTTGCTGTTGGACCTGCTGATTCTGAACCTGTTTTTCCTCTGCTGGGACGCCACCAAGGAAAAGAACCAAAACCCAACTGGGTTTTTGCAACAATATCAGAGCAGCTGGGCTGTGCTAAAAAGGTAAGCCTAAACCCATTCATTTGAGAGAACCCAACCTGTGGGCTTCCAAATTTCTTTAATTGTGGGCTTGTAATAATTAACCCAATTTTTTGGGCTTTTTATTTTTCTATTTTGGGTTTGTAATAATTTATGTGTGGGCTTGTTGTTTAATTTGTGGGCTTGTATTTATTTTGTGTGGGCTTGTTTAAATTTTTCCATTGGACTTGTATTTTGGACTCTGGGTTTAAACCCAGCTGATTACCGATTGTGGGCCGCAGCCTTCCTTCCATTTCATTAGAGGCTTGCACAGTGGGCTTGCTCCCATTTCAAAAACCAAATTTTATTTTCTTAATTTTATTTTCTTAAAAAAAAAAAAAAAAAAAAAAAAAAAAAAAAAAAAAAAATTTTGCTCCTAATTTCAAAACCAAAACTTTTCTCCCATTCAAAAAACCAATTTTACTTGCTCCCATTTCAAAAACCAAATTTTATTTTCTTAATTTTATTTTCTTAAAAAAAAAAAAAAAAAAAAAAAAACCAAAATTTTCTTTTGCTCCCAATTTTAAACCAAATTTTTTTATATCCCACCAAAACCAAATTTTTCCCAAAAATCCAAACCCATCAAAAACCAAATTTTTTTTAAAACCCATTAAAACCAAATAGTGGGCTTTGTGTCATTTCAAAATGGGCCAACCTCGTGCTCTCCATGAATACATGTATCCATCAATACAAATTCCATTATCATGTATTGTCTTACCTCAAACTAATAACCCTTTTAAAATAAATGCAAGCATGATACAAATACTTCCTATATTTCGAGGGTTCGATTCTGAGAACCCCTATACTCATGTAAGAGAGTTTGAACAAATTTGTCGGACTATGCAACCTGATCATATGTCCGAAGACTCTCTGAAATTGCGTTTGTTTACATTTTCTTTAAAGGAAAGGGCCAAAACATGGTTTTACGGTTTGAGACCACAATCAATCAACACTTGGGACCAACTCACAGATCTATTTTTCAAAAAATTCTTTCCACACCATAGGACCATCGCTATTCGTCAAAGTATCAATTGTTTTGTCCAATTGGATGAGGAAACTGTTTTTCACTATTTTGAACGTTTTAATGATTTGTTGAGTGAATGTCCGCACCATGGAATTGAGAAGTGGAGACTTGTTCGTCATCCTCTATGAGGGACTAGACTTTAAATCTCGAACCATGGTTGAGTCTATGTGTAATGGTGAGTTTATTGATAAATCTGTGGATGATGCATGGAATTTTTTAGCCGAGATTGCAGAGAAAACCCATCAATGGGAATCCGTTAGGGAAACAGGAACAACACCACATGATATGAGTCACCCCATGAATTAGAGTTTTATTCTTGTAATAGCTCCGACCTTAGGATTGAAAATTATCCTAGATTGCAAAATTCCTATCATGATGATGATGATTATGATGTTATGTTAGAAGAACATGTCTATACTGAAAATGTTATGGAACCTTTGGGTTCAAATACATTAGGCTTCTCTGCCCCGACCTTAATGCATGATATTTCTTCTAGTATTCCATGTGATGTTTCCCCTGATGTGCCGATACAAGAATAAATCTGTTGATGATGTTGATAATTCTGATTGTGATCTTGCCAATTTGATTGATGATTGTGAGCATGATGTGACATGTGTAGATGAGTTAGAAGATTTTGATTTGATTGATAATGATATGCCTATTCTTCTACCTAAGTCACAATCTGATGGCCTTCCACCCAACCTAGATTTGGTTTGTACCATATTGTCAAACCAATTTTCTGAAAATTCCTAATCTAGGATTGGAACTGTGTGCTTCCCAAGTCCTCTTGGACTATTTTGCTTCAAAATATAACACTTTTAAAGAGCCACAGTTGGAAATTGCATGTTTGCCCATCCCGAAAACAGTCCATTATGAGTTAGACCTTTTGAATCCTGAACCCTAAAATTAAATTTTGTGCTTAAAAGTAAACCTGTTGAAAATTTAGGTTTAGGGGTATTCATTCGGTTTTTCACTCTCACTCCCCATTTAAGTCCAATTTTAGTGTTTTGAAACTTTCTTGTCTCTACACTTTTTCTTTTGGGTTGATCCTCAACTCTTTAGATTGTTAGTGTATGGTGAATTTTTTGTATAAATCCAGTAGATAAATTTTAAAAACCCTTTTGTTCCTTTTGTATATATTTGCTAATCCAATATGATCTCGGCTGAAATATGTTGGATTTTTGCCTTGAATAACGGAGTTTTAATTCTGCTTTCGCCGAAATCGGGTATTCTCTCTCCTTTTACTCTACTCAGCATGTCCCTTTCCATATGTTGCATTTTAATTCTTTCCATATTTTGAAACATTGAGGACAATGTTTAGTTTAGGTTTGGGGGTATAGAGTAGATACCACGATAATTGCCATAATTGAAAACGAACTCCTTCTTCTTTTTGAAAAAATTGAAAAATTCCAAAAAAATTAAAAAATCAAAATTCAAAAAAAAATTAAAAATTGAAAAAATCATAAAAATGGAGCTCATTTACCTTGAAATGTTGACTCTTGTGCAAATATGTATTTTTATTAGGAGTCTTAGTCTAGATATTTAGGCACCCTGATTCTAGCACAATTCACATAGTGATAAGAAATTTGCACGCGCACGATCTACCAATACATGTATGGCCTCGATCTTCAAGGTGTTGGATAGGAAGTTACGATTGCCAATCACTTTAGAATACTGAACGAAACTTGACTAGCTTGTTCTTTGGTTGGTTGGGATAGAAGGTGGAGGTTACATTAAGAAAGACAACCATCGAATTTAACTGGGTGCATCAAAAAGGGCTACCTCTTGCAAAGTGTCATGTAATTTTTTTTTTGTATTATGTATCAAAAGTGTTTCCTTGTTAAAAAAAAAAAAAAAAAAAAAAAAAAAAAAAAAACGATGTAATATTCAGAAAAAAAAAAAAAAAAAAAATCAGAAAAATACAAAAAAATCAAGTATTTATCAATTCCATCATCTCTTGTTCCAAAAATAAAAAGAGATTGTCAATGTAAATAAGTCATGTAAATAGTCATCTTTGTTGTTTCTTTTGTAATAAGCAAGGAGGGTGTATGCCATTGATGTACAACGCGAGAATTGTGAAATACCTCCAACTCATTCACAATTCTCGTAAAGTCCGGACAGCTAGCTAGATTTCGACCTCAGTTCTTAGCCTGAGAAACTATCTCTTGGTGATTAGTAGTCATACTTCAGATCTTTCTTTACACATGTGTAGATACACTTTACACTCTTATCACATGTCTTATTTGTTATCAGTGCTAGGATTGTGCCTTGATAGCTAGATTGACATCTCCATTTTGCTGTGAGCTTAAACTGTTTTGCACATGTCACATTTGATGGAATATGAGCTTATATTTTGTCCTTAGGTTTTGTAGGCACACCTCTGGTAAACCTTCACGAGACTTCAACTCGTCCACTAGGGACACTTAGTGGTTTAAAAGGCTTAGTGCATACGCTAAATGCATTCGAGAGACCAGCGACAGTGGTATAGTTAGGATTTCCTTAGTTTTGTTTTACTTGAGGACAAGTAAAATTCAGGTTTGGGGGTATTTGATGAGTGCCAAATATTGTATATATTTATCCCTTTTTGTTGGCATTTAACTCATCTTTTGTGCATTAATTCTACATTTATCCCATATTCTGTATTTTCATGTTTTCAAGAATAAATATTTTTATTAATTAATTTTGCATTTTTAGGTAATAAATAAAGTTCGGATGAGTCGGGAGCGAAAAGAGCAGAAAAGTAGTGAAAAGCCGGGAGGAATTACGCAAGGAAGCCGCGAAGAATGTTGTGCACAAGACCAAGAGGGTAGAAATGGGCTCAAGAAGGAGGAATTGTTCTTAAAGAAGTTGGGCCTGGCATACCCAAGGCCCAAAACCCTTTCTCAAACCCATTTCCACTACCCAAGCCCGTATCGGATTTCAGCCGTCAGATTGAAGCATCTCAGCATCCTACGGTCGCTCCATCATCGCACATCAAACTCCGAAGCTCCCGCTTTACATCGCAACGCCGATCTCCATCTTGGGCCGTCCTTTTCGTTGCATTCCTCCATCCGACGGTCTCTACCCACAGCCTCCCATCTCATCGTTGGATCCACCTACCATCGTCACATCCTACGGATCAGCTCGCCAAACATCGAATCAGATGTTCCCGCTTCACACCCTAGCACCGATGCCTATACTACCACCCAAACACCTCCTTCTTCCCAAAACTTCATCTCCTTCACCCGACAGTTGCAGAGCTCTGCAACTCCACCACCTCCCCTCTCTGCCGCTGTCACTTCCGTCACCACCACCAGTTCCATCACTGCCACTACTATCTCTTCACCGACAACACCCCCATATCCCTAGCCTAGTTATTTTCTTCTCCTCACAACCTCTGAAACCCTAGGTTTTGGGGTGAGTAAAATAACTCGAAATTAGGGGACAATAGGAGCAGGGAGAGCATCAGAGGGACATCAAGAAGCATGGGTCGAGCAAATTTTGGAGTTTGGAAGCCAAATTTTGGGTAATAATTTAAACCCTAATTGTACTGTGTATTGATATTTTTGGGGAAAAGTGTTTAAACCCTAATTTGCTAATTTGGTATAAATAGAACTGATGTATGAGATGTAAAACTTTTCTTGGACTAGCCAAGTTTCCCCTAATTGGGTTAGGTTTGATTTTAATTTCACTTTCAATTTTAACCATTTGCATATTTTTCTCCTTGTTCACTGTTAGTGTTAATGTCTTGATGTTTCATAGTTTGATGTTTAGTTAGCTCAATATTGTTAGTTTCATTGCACTGTTAATCTTTAATGTGTTAATGCTCCTGTTAGTTATAGTTAATGTGCATGTTCTGCTACTATTTTCAATTGTGTTCTGTGTATGTTCTCTGTTAATGTGCATGTTCTGTTTTGTCTTGTAAATGTTCTCATGTTGTTCATGTCATTCTTAGATGTATGAAATGTTCTAGGATAGAATTGAATCAAGGTAAACCACATTTTACTCTCACAGTGCATATCATGTATGCTTTGTAGTTAGGATAAAACTATGTGATATTACCACAACTCATACCTATTTGATATTGTCAAATTCTCTGACTAATTGTGCTTTAGTCAGACATTTAGTGCTTAGGATTGACACTTTAGTTGTGATTCAACTGTCCATTGGTGAAACACCCTAGGTAAAAGGCAGGATTGAACCTTTACCTTTACCTGCTTTAGGGAAGAATTGGCATGATCAGTTGAGTTCATCCTCTTGTCCTCACTGTTTTGTTCTTATTTTGTTCTTTTTCATGTTTAGACTCATTCCATTGTTTATTGTTTTCTTTCTTTCATTTGCTATTTTCATCACCACCCTGCCCTGGGCCTTAGGCCTTGGTTCAATTTGATTTGTCCCTTATTTTTTTGCCTCTGCCACTCTGGCCACTCTGCTGTCACTTCTGCAGCTCCATTCTGCTGCACCACTTCTGTTGCTGCTGCAGCTTCTTCTGCTGTAGCTGCTGTTGCCTCCTGCATATGAGCCTCTGCAGCTGCTGCTGCCAATCCACTTCTCTGGGCTGTTGCATTGCTGCTGATTGCTTTGCTCTCCACAGCTCACTTCCAAAAGCCCAGAGCACAATTTGAGCCCAACTGTAAGACCAAAACCAAAGCCCAGTTCATTAAGGCCCAAGTCAAATTCATTGTTAAGGCCCAGCCCAATTCATAAGTGAACAACTGAGCACAAGACTCAGTTCACGTAAGGCCAGAGCCTAGTAACTGCTAAGCCCAATTCATTCAAAGGGCATTCAAACCCATTAGTACTCAAAGCCCAATCTAAGCCAAAAGGCTTCTAAGTCCAAAGCAAACTAGAAACCCAATTAGCTAAAACACTTCCGAAACACACCCGATCTCTGTGGATCGACCCGTACTTGCACGAGCTACAACTGACGACCGTGCACTTGCGGTATTACTGTAGGCGCGTTTCATTACGCTCAATTTTATTCACATCTCCGGGCCCACCAAGTTTTTGGCCGGGGGATAATTTTTAGACCTTTTAGAAGCCTGCCACTTAGACAACTTTCTTGTGTCCAAAGTGTCCCACAAGTGGAAATATTCAACTTCAAGCTGAAGAAGGTCGGAACTAAGAACAACGAGAAGAATTTCTCCCCCAAATACGATCCTGCTCCATCAGTGGACCACTGGAAGAACTTTGGGGATTATCTTGTTTTGGGAGTGTATGTGAAACTATCACCTTTTGAAAAATAATGCACTACACAATTGAAAGCCTCGGCGATTAAGTTCCCACATATCGGCATTGACATCCAATGATCCCTTGTGATTGGATCGGCCCCGTGGAGACGAATTTGAAACCTAACAAGTTGCACACCTAAACTAGCATCGCCATCGGACAACATTGTCTAGTAAAATTACGGTTTCTCCTTTAGTGTCATCATCAACCTTTGATGAACATAAGTGATTTGATTAGCATTATATAGCTTGGCACCTTGAATGAAAGGCCCTATTTGTTGTACTACTACATGGAAACCGCAATTACCATCCGGAGGGACGTCATGGGTGGATATTACGTAATCTCTAATGTAAGGAGGTAGGTCTTCCAAGTACCTTTTATCATCAAGAGGTAGTGTACCTTCCAAGTACTGGTAGGCCCAAAGGGGTGTATAAAATTAAGCGCAAGAAAACGGGGGCCTACAGTAATACCGCAAGTGCACGGTCGTCGGTTGTAGCTCGTGCAAGTACGGGTCGATCCACAGAGATCGGGTGTGTTTTGGAAGTGATTTAGCTAATTGGGTTCCTAGATTTGCTTTGGGCTTAGAAGCCTTTTGGCTTAAATTGGGCTTGAGTACTAAGGGTTTTTCACAATAAAATGAACTGAGCTTGGGCTCAGTTAGTCTTTGAAATGCAAATGGGCTTAGGCCTTAAACTTAGGCTTTGATTAAGCTGAATTGGATTGGGCCTTAATAATGAACTTGGGCTTTGGTTTGGTCTTCTGATGAGCCCAAGTTGTGCTCTGGGCTTTTGGTTTTAGAAACTGGGCTTGGTTACTGAGGACTGGGTCTTAGGCTTCACTGAAGTGAATTGGGCTCAGTTGGATTGGCCTTTGCTTGGCTGCAGGAGCAGCAAGTTCTGCACAGCAGCTGCAGGAGAAGAAGTGGCAGCAGCTTGGCAGCAGGCTTGGCAGCAACAACAGCACAGCAGCTTGGCAGAAGCCTTGGCAGAAGCCTTGGCAGAGGCAAAGAAGCAGCAGGCACCAGTAGCAGCAGTAGGGCAGCTGCACAGCAGGTAGTAGCAGCAGCAGGAGCAAGAGCTGCACAGCAAGGCCAAAAGCAACAGCAAAAGGAAGTGCTGCAGGGCAAGTGCAACAGCAACAGCAGCACAAGGAGTGGTAAACAGTGGCTCTAGGCCAAATTGGAAGCAAACCAGAGAAGCAACAGAGTTGCAGGGCAGGAAGAAACAACAAGGCAAAAGCAATGGAAGAACTAAACAGCAAAAACAAAACAAAAGCAAACAAAACAAGAATGAACCAAGGCCTAAGGCCAAGGGCAGGGTTGTGGTGAAGCTAACAGAACAAACATAGAAAGAAATTGTGGATGGAAGTGCAGGGAGATGGATGAGAGTTTCCTTTACCTAGCCAGTTCACCTAGGTTAATTCTTGTCAAATATCTAGTTAACCAACCTTACAGCCTTAGCTAACCCCTAGTATTGGCTGTCTGTTTAAGGCACAACCAATCACAGACTAACTAGGCAGTGGTTTACTAATAATGTAGCTAATTAATCCTTGCCTTAGCCACCACGACCCCTAGCATTAGTGGTCTTCTTACAGCACACTAATCACAGAATCAGTTGGGCACTTAGGAGTCTAACTAGCCCTAAGCTATTTAAGCTCAGCCAAAACCATCCTAATAGCTAACCATCATGGTTCAGTTGTTCTCTCACCCTAGTGGGGAATTAGAACATGTTGCAGTTAAGAGTCCTCATGGTTGTCAAGCATCAAAACTCAGAATAAGAACATGTGAGTTAAACAGGGGACTTACAAGCTCATGTGTAGAAACAAACACACAAACTAATTAAGACAAACATAACATGGATAATACAATCACACACAGAACACAACAGGATATAGCATAACATAACAAACATAACAGGAGCATAACAATTAACAGGAAACAATATTAAGCAGAACACATTATCATTTAACAGGACATGAAAGTCCTGGATGTTGGCTACTCCAAGCATGTCTTACAAAAACACCCACAATTCCCTTTTATACCCAATACATCAAATTAGGGTTATCACCCATTTTCCCAAAATGCCACAATATAACAGTACAATTAGGTTTACTGCTTATCTAATGTCATGGGTCTAATTTGAGCCCATTCCCCTACTCTAATTCTCTCCTGGTACGGTTCCAACATGAATTAGGGTTTCTAAAAAAACCCCCAAATTACAGAGAAATTAGGAATTGAAATTGAACTCACCTAACATGTGATTTGACGAGTCTTCTTTCGACCCATTCTTCTCCTCAGTCTCCTGCTCCATTCCCATGCTTCAATTACGTCTTTCCAACTCGTCCTATTTTATTGATTTCTTCCCTAGGTTTTTAGAGAGAAATTAGGGGAGAAAACTATATAATAGGAGGCTAGAACAAAGGGGGTAATGATGGTGGAGGATAGGGGTGATGATGGTGGAAGTGTGGTGGTGAAGCGGCAGTGGCAGAGGTGGTGTTCTGGTGGTGGCAGGACATGGTGTCTCTGCAGAGGGGGTGAGGTCGATGGAGAGGAAGGAGGAGATGTTTGGTTGAGGTTAAATGATTCGGTTGCTAGGGTGTTAGGCGGGCGTATCGAGTCTTGATGTTCTGTGACTCTGAGCTGCGAGATGCGAAGATGGTAGGTAGATCGGACGGTGATGCGGAGGCAAGCGAGGAGCGACCGTCGGATGAATGGATACAACGAAACGAACACGGTACTTGATGGAGTTAGGTACTGTAGTGTAAGGCGGAGATATCAATCTTCGATGCACAGCAAGGAAGCGACCGTTGGATTCAACTACCATCTAATCTGAAGGCTTGGAATTTCAGCGCTGTGGTGCTTGGCAGAGACTTCAGATTTTGATGCTCTATGAAGGAGCGACCGTCGGATGCTCCTGAGAACCGATCTGATGGCTGAGAACGGAGGCGCTTTTGTGTGTAGAAAATGAGGTTGTGCGCACCATTCTTCGCGGCTTCCTTGCGTAATTTCTCCCGGCTTTTCACTACTTTTCTGCTCTTTTCGCTTCGCGACTCATCCGAACTTTATTTATTACCTAAAAATGCAAAATTAATTAATAAAAATATTTATTCTTGAAAACAATGAAAATACAGAATATGGGATAAAATGTAGAATTAATGCCCAAAAGATGAGTTAAAATGCCAACAAAAAGGGATAAATATATACAATATTTGGCACTCATCAAATACCCCCAAACCTGAATTTTACTTGTCCTCAAGTAAAACAAAACTAAGGAAATCCTAACTATACCACTGTCGCTGGTCTCTCGAATGCATTTAGCGTATGCACTAAGCCTTTTAAACCACTAAGTGTCCCTAGTGGACGAGTTGAAGTCTCGTGAAGGTTTACCAGAGGTGTGCCTACAAAACCTAAGGACAAATATAAGCTCAGATTCCATCAAACGTGACATGTGCAAAACAGTTTAAGCTCACAGCAAAATGGAGATGTCAATCTAGCTATCGAAGGCACAATCCTAGCACTGATAACAAATAAGGACATGTGATAAGAGTGTAAAGTGTATCTACACATGTGTAAAGAAAGATCTGAAGTCATGACTACTAATCACCAAGAGATAGTTTCTCAGGCTAAGAACTGAGGTCGAAATCTAGCTAGCTGTCCGGACTTTACGAGAATTGTGAATGAGTTGGAGGTATTTCACAATTTCTCGCGTTGTACATCAATGGCATACACCCTCCTTGCTTATTACAACGAAACAACAAAAGATGACTATTTACATGACTCTTATTTACATTGACTACTCTCTTTTATTTGTGGAACAAGAGAGGATGGAATTGAACAATACTTGATTTTTTTGTATTTTTCTGATATTTTTTCTGAATATATACATCGATTTTTTTTTTTTTTTTTTTTTTTTTTTTTTAACACTGATACACTTTTGATACATAACAAAAGGAAACAAAAATTACATGACACTTTGCAAGAGGTAGCCCTTTTTGATGCACCCAGTTAAATTCGATGGTTGTCTTTCTTAATGTAACCTCCACCTTCTATCCCAACCAACCAAAGAACAAGCTAGTCCAGTTTCGTTCAGTATTCTAAAGTGATTGGCAATCGTAACTTCCTATCAAACACCTTGAAGATCGAGGCCATACATGTATTGGTAGATCGTGCGCGTGCAAATTTCTTATCACTATGTGAATTGTGCTAGAATCAGGGTGCCTAAATATCTAGACTAAGACTCCTAATAATTACATATTTGCACAAGAGTCAACATTTCAAGGTAAATGAGCTCCATTTTTATGATTTTTCATTTTTAATTTTTGAATTTTTTTTTTCAATTTTTTTTTTTTTTTTTTTTTTTGGAATTTTTCAATTTTTTCAAAAAGAAGAAGGAGTTCGTTTTTAATTATGGCAAATTATCATGGTATCTACTCTATACCCCCAAACCTAAACTAAACATTGTCCTCAATGTTTCAAAATATGGAAAGAATTAAAATGCAACATATGGAAAGGGACATGCTGAGTAGAGTAAAAGGAGAGAGAATACCCGATTTCGGCGAAAGCAGAATTAAAACTCCGTTATTCAAGGCAAAAATCCAACATATTTCAGCCGAGATCATATTGGATTAGCAAAATATATACAAAAAGGAACAAAAGGGTTTTTAAAATTTTATCTACTGGATTATATACAAAAAATTCACCATACACTAACAATCTAAAGAGTTGAGGATCAACCCAAAAGACAAAGTGTAGACATTTCAACAGCTTCACACAATAATAATATGATAGAAACGCAAGTGAAACTGTGAAACAAAATGAGCTACCCCCAAACCTGGATTTTACAGAAGATATATTTTGAAAACAAAATCGCGCAGTTTCGGGGGTTCATCATGCAAAAGGTCTAGCTCGAAATGAACTGTGCTAGGGACGGGCAAACATGCTAATTCCAACTGTGGTTCCTCAGATGTATTATACTTAGAAGCAAAATAGTCCAAGAGGACTTGGGAAGCACACAGTTCCAAACCTAGGTTGGGATTTCAGAAAAATTGGTTTTACAATATTGGTACAAACCAAATCTAGGTTGGGTGGAAGGCCACAGATTGTGACTCGTGTAGGAGGATAGGCACATCATTACTAATCACATCAACATCTCCTAAGTCTTCTACAAGTGTCACAACATGCTCACAATCATCAAACAGTTTAGCAAGTTCACACTCAGAATCATCAACATCATCAATAAATTCATTCTCATGCATTGGCAAATCAGGAGAAATATCACAATGTGACCTAGGTAGAGAATCAGACACATCAAATATATTTTCATGCATATTAGTGTCTACAGAAGATTCAACTATTCCTATGTCATGTTCATCTTCACAGAATAATTGTACGAATCCCATGTCAATATCAAAATCATATGAATTACAATGAGTATTAGAAAAAACAACATTCATGAAGGTCGAGGGCGAGAGAAGCCATATGTTTTTGAACCAACAGGTTCCACAATATTTTCATGTTCTTCTAACATATCATCATAATAAATCATAATCATCATCGGTAGCATGCATATTGGTCCTCATTAACAGTGGTGGTGTCGTTAGTCAATTCATGTTCCTCTAAATTAGGTTCATATTCAACATCATTTACATGAATGGGACTAGACACTTCATTAGGGACAACATACATTTCCTCATGAATTTCCTCCTTTTGTAGGTGAAGCAAAATCTGATCTAAATATGCCTGAATTCGTGATGTAGATCTATCGAAGTTTTGCTCACTAAGTCTTAAAGCTTCTGTGGTGGAGTCTAAATTCATGGGAGTACAAAATTCTTCATGTTCAAATTGTGGTGAATGGTACATGTATGCATGGTCATTAGGGTCTAAAATATTGATCGCAACCCTCAAAGGATTGATTATGGTCCCAATGACTACCATTCTCACAATTCATGGGCATTTCATACATTGGATTTTCTCTTGATGGCCTAAAATTATGCAAAATATGACAATGCTCAACAGGGTGGTCTAAACTACCACATGCGGGACATGCATAGATTTCAGGTTGCCTAAGAAAATTAGATGTGACAGATTCCTCATGTGATTGCATTTCTAAAGCTGCGATTCGAGCTTCTAATTGATCCATCAGAGATGATTGTGTGAGTGAGGCACTAGCAAAATGTTCATTTTCACGTTGCGATAAATGATGCATGTATGAATAGTCATTAGGGTTCATGTATTGCGGCTCGGGACTTTGAAAATGTCCATAATAATTCCTATAACTATTGACATCATGGTCTGTGGGAGGTTCATAACGTGAAGTTTGTCCATACGCAAGTTCTCTAAGGGATTCGTTGTATTCCCCAACAGTAGAAAAAGATCTATACATGATTGGGCTCTAAGCTAAGTAAAATTGGTTTTAAAGACTTTTTAAAATTTGGTTTTGGGGAAAAATTTGGTTTTGGCGGGAGACATTTGGTTTTAATGGGAAAAAGAAAAATTTTGGTTTTTAATGTGGGAGCAGAATAAAATTTGGTTTTTAAAATCTGGGAGCAAGTAAATTTTTTTTTTTTTTTTTTTTTTTTAAAAAAAAGAAAATAAAAATTTGGTTTTTGAAATGGGAGCAAGCCCACTGTGCAAGCCTCTAATGAAATGAAGGCTGCGGCCTACGAAAATAATTTTAATTTTTTTTAATTTGGCCCAGTTGGTTAAGGCCCGACGTTTGTTTTAAAACTTTGGTTTCGAGGTCCACTTACAAGTCCACAACCAGTTATAAGCTCAGCTGGGTTTAAACCCAGAGTCCAAAATACAAGTCCAATGGAAGAATTTAAACAAGCCAAAATTAAACAAACAAGCCCACAAAAATTATTACAAACCCAAAATAGAAAAATAAAAAGCCCAAAAAATTGGGTTAATTATTACAAGCCCACAATTAAAATTTGGAAGCCCACAGGTTGGGTTCTCTATGGAATGGGGCTTACCTTTTTAGCACAGCCCAGCTGCTCTGATATTGTTGCAAAAACCCAGTTGGGTTTTGGTTCTTTTCCTTGGTGGCGTCCCAGCAGAGGAAAAACAGGTTCAGAAGCAGGTCCAACAGCAAATGAAATGAAGCAGATGCAGATGCAAATGCTATGCAATGAAATACAAAATAGCTAAAAAACACAGAAAAACACAGCACCAATCCCCGGCAGCGGCGCCAAAAACTTGGTAGGCCCGGGATGTGTAAATTAAGCGCAAAAACGGGGGCCTACAGTAATACCGCAAGTGCACGGTCGTCAGTTGTAGCTCGTGCAAGTACGGGTCGATCCACAGAGATCGGGTGTGTTTTGGAAGTGATTTAGCTAATTGGGTTCCTAGATTTGCTTTGGGCTTAGAAGCCTTTTGGCTTAAATTGGGCTTGAGTACTAATGGGTTTGTTCACAATAAAATGAACTGAGCTTGGGCTCAGTTAGTCTTTGAAATGCAAATGGGCTTAGGCCTTAAACTTAGGCTTTTGATTAAGCCTGAATTGGATTGGGCCTTAATAATGAACTTGGGCTTTGGTTTTGGTCTTCTGATGAGCCCAAGTTGTGCTCTGGGCTTTTGGTTTTAGAAACTGGGCTTGGTTACTGAGGACTGGGTCTTAGGCTTCACTGAAGTGAATTGGGCTCAGTTGGATTGGCCTTTGCTTGGCTGCAGGAGCAGCAAGTCTGCACAGCAGCTGCAGGAGAAGAAGTGGCAGCAGCTTGGCAGCAGGCTTGGCAGCAACAACAGCAGCAGCAGCTTGGCAGAAGCCTTGGCAGAGGCAAAGAAGCAGCAGGCACCAGTAGCAGCAGTAGGGCAGCTGCACAGCAGGTAGTAGCAGCAGCAGGAGCAAGAGCTGCACAGCAAGGCCAAAAGCAACAGCAAAAGGAGAAGTGCTGCAGGGCAAGTGCAACAGCAACAGCAGCACAAGGAGTGGTAAACAGTGGCTCTAGGCCAAATTGGAAGCAAACCAGAGAAGCAACAGAGTTGCAGGGCAGGGAAGAAACAACAAGGCAAAAGCAATGGAAGAACTAAACAGCAAAACAAAACAAAAGCAAAACAAAACAAGAATGAACCAAGGCCTAAGGCCAAGGGCAGGGTTGTGGTGAAGCTAACAGAACAAACATAGAAAAGAAATTGTGGATGGGAAGTGCAGGGAGATGGATGAGAGTTTCCTTTACCTAGCCAGTTCACCTAGGTTAAGTTCTTGTCAAATATCTAGTTAACCAACCTTACAGCCTTAGCTAACCCCTAGTATTGGCTGTCTGTTTAAGGCACAACCAATCACAGACTAACTAGGCAGTGGTTTACTAACTAATGTAGCTAATTAATTCCTTAGAGCCACCACTGACCCCTAGCATTAGGGTCTTCTTACAGCACCACTAATCACAAATCAGTTGGGCACTTAGGAGTCTAACTAGCCTAAGCTATTTTAAGCTCACAAAAACCATCCTAATAGCTAACCATCATGGTTCAGTTGTTCTCTCACCCTAGTGGGAATTAGAACATGTTGCAGTTAAGAGTCCTCATGGTTGTCAAGCATCAAAACTCAGAATAAGACATGTGAGTTAAACAGGGGACTTACAAGCTCATGTGTAGAAACAAACACACAAACTATTAAGACAAACATAACATGGATAATCAATCACATACCCACAGAACACAACAGGATATAGACATAACATAACAAACATAACAGGAGCATAACAATTAACAGGAAACAGATTAAGCAGAACACATTATCATTTAACAGGACATGAAATCCTGGATGTTGGCACTCCAAGCATGTCTTACAAAAACCACCCACAATTCCCTTTATACCAATACATCAAATTAGGGTTATCACCCATTTCCCAAAATGCCACAATAACAGTACAATTAGGTTTACTGCTTATCTAATGTCATGGGTCTAATTTGAGCCCATTCCCCTACTCTAATTCTCTCCTGGTACGGTTCCAACATGAATTAGGGTTTCTAGAAAAAAAACCCAAAATTACAGAGAAATTAGGAATTGAAATTGAACTCACCTAACATGTGATTTGACGAGTCTTCTTTCGACCCATTCTTCTCCTCAGTCTCCTGCTCCATTCCCATGCTTCAATTACGTCTTTCCAACTCGTCCTATTTTATTGATTTCTTCCCTAGGTTTTTAGAGAGAAATTAGGGGAGAAAACTATATAATAGGAGGCTAGAACAAAGGGGGTAATGATGGTGGAGGATAGGGGTGATGATGGTGGAAGTGTGGTGGTGAAGCGGCAGTGGCAGAGGTGGTGTTCTGGTGGTGGCAGGACATGGTGTCTCTGCAGAGGGGGTGAGGTCGATGGAGAGGAAGGAGGAGATGTTTGGTTGAGGTTAAATGATTCGGTTGCTAGGGTGTTAGGCGGGCGTATCGAGTCTTGATGTTCTGTGACTCTGAGCTGCGAGATGCGAAGATGGTAGGTAGATCGGACGGTGATGCGGAGGCAAGCGAGGAGCGACCGTCGGATTAATGGATACAACGAAACGAACGGTACTTGATGGAGTTAGGTACTGTAGTGTAAGGCGGAGATATCAATCTTCGATGCACAGCAAGGAAGCGACCGTTGGATTCAACTACCATCTAATCTGAAGGCTTGGAATTTCAGCGCTGTGGTGCTTGGCAGAGACTTCAGATTTTGATGCTCTATGAAGGAGCGACCGTCGGATGCTCCTGAGAACCGATCTGATGGCTGAGAACGGAGGCGCTTTTGTGTGTAGAAAATGAGGTTGTGCGCACCATTCTTCGCGGCTTCCTTGCGTAATTTCTCCCGGCTTTTCACTACTTTTCTGCTCTTTTCGCTTCGCGACTCATCCGAACTTTATTTATTACCTAAAAATGCAAAATTAATTAATAAAAATATTTATTCTTGAAAACAATGAAAATACAGAATATGGGATAAAATGTAGAATTAATGCCCAAAAGATGAGTTAAAATGCCAACAAAAAGGGATAAATATATACAATATTTGGCACTCATCAAATACCTTTTATCATCAAGACTTGGTTGCCTCGGTTCTGACGGAGTAAGTTGAGAGTGTAACATCGGTCCTTTTTTCTTCATATCTCGTTCACTTGACTCGCCTTTTTCAATAATTTTCCTTCCCCTTTTCTTCGAATCTTCTTGGTACTTCGCCGCTGTATACTCATGCCCACAAGGATCTCTAGTAAAAGGAGTCATTTCACTTTCCTTCTTAGACAACAGCTTTGCATATTCTCTAACTTGTTTTTTTGTTTCTTTGGTTTTTGGCCTACCTCTTCTTCCCTTGCCTTTACTCGGTTCTTGCACATTCTCCGAAGTGTGCGGAAAAACGATAGGCCGCATGTCATCCCAAAAGATTTTCCTTTCGAGTTTGTTCATGTTTCGGTATTTTTCGATAACCGCTATTCCCATTTCATTGTCACCAAACTCTTCACCGACACCACCATTTGGAGGAGGGACAAAACTTAAGTGTTGCCAATGTGGATCAATATCGCATAAAGGGATTATTCCATGTTCATACTTAGCTATCATGTGGCGACAAGGGAGCCCCATAGACTTCATCATGTTGCAAACACACACCTCTTCCGGCTTTGTTCCCCATATATCAATCAAATTCACCTCAATCATTAACCTCTTGATGCAAGCATGTGAAACATTATAGTGGAGTCCCTTGAATAACCGAAGGTCCGTCATATTCTTGATGTTACCACCCTTGTCTACAATCCTTTTGTACTTAAATATGCGGCTTTTTTGGAACTTTTCTTTAATTCTCTCAATATCGCGGTTAAAGTAACTCTCCATTGCGTTGAACACAACCACAAAATTATCGACACACCCAAAGAGATTTTTCTTCAACCTGTGGTGAGCAGATTCTACCAAACTTGTCGCTTGATTCCCAAAATGTTTATAGTTATTGGTAAAAGCATAAACAAAGCGCTCTTTGTGCGGTTCCAACCATTGCTGCACCACATACGTTATTATATCCTCCGGATATTTGGGAATAGACCAATGTTGTCTAAATTCGGCAAGATTAAGATAATACTCTTCTTCGGTGAGAGACCAAGTCAATGCCTCCCATTCCCCGGAGAAGGCAACCCATTTAGCGTGATTTATGGTGTATTCTTTATCGAATTTCTTTTTTGCTTCCTCTTGTTTATCAACCGGTAGCTTACTAATATCTTCCAATCCTTTCCTCTTAGGTGGAAAAATTTGAGGCTTTCACCTATTCATTACATTGCACCATATATGAAATGTACAAAGCATATTATGTGCTAATGGGAAGACTTTCTCTATTGCTTTCATCAATGCTACGTCATTGTCCGTCACGATAACCCCGGGGATCTCATCATCTCGGTAGATCGCCTTCATTTGTTGTAACGCCCAAGTGAAACTTGGTTCTTGCTCGTCCTTTAGAAAACAAAAAGCAACGGTAAACGGCGACTTCGTCGACGTACGACCAACAATGTTCAACAATGGAATCTCGTATTTGTTTGTCTTGTAAGTGCAATCCATTATAAGAACTTCATGGAAGGATTGAGCCAATTGAACACTCTTTGGATGGGAAATGAAGAGATGAGTTATTTCTTCTTCCGGACCTACCTTCTTTTGAACCGCGTAGCCTTTCTCTTGAGCCGAAAAAAACAATTGTTGCGTAACTTTTCTATTCTTCCATTCATTCCTTTTAATCGTCTCAATTGCATTGTAAATGGTGGACAAAGATGATACGTTGCCCGGGTTATCTTGCTTTAATAAGAGAAGCATTGTGGAAGGTGGAACACACAATTTCCTATACTCGGCTACTTTTTCCATTTCTCGAAGAGTGAGCCTTGCAGCCATTGCATGCCCTTCAAGATCATCCGGACGAGGGTGGTTATGACTACCTACCACCTTATCCATAGCTAGAAACCATTTCTTCGTTGATTTTCTCTTGCTAAATACAAGCTTGAATGGACATTTGATTTTCTTTGAGCACGTTGTGTTCTTCCTCTTCGTCTTTCCTTTATACTCATAACCCTTCCTCTTGTGACTATCTTCGGGATCTCCATTTCTCTCACAAACCATTTCTAAACGATTGTTGCTTTCTTTCCCATTACAAACCAAGACGCAATTGACTCTCTTGGCATGTTCTCTAGCCCAATTCTTCACATCAATAGGTGAGTCAAATTCTAACTCATTAGCATAGTGATGAGATGTATATTCGAACAACATACCAATCAGATAAGGTTGATCATGCATTTGTATTATCTACAAGAAATCACAAATAAGTTCGGTTACATGAAAATTTTATCGTGGAAACCGAACTATACGTTCGGTTTATTAAGTAATTTGTCAAGTAACTGAACAAACAAAAGGAAGAGAGTTCGGTTGTTTCGCAAAAAAATTGTAAAATTCCCATGTAACCGAACTCTAGGGTTAAAAACATAGAAAGAATTTTTTTTATGTAACCGAACCTTACTGTTATTCCCATTGGTTTTATTAGTCTTAAAACCGAACTCTGACCTATGAGTTCGGTTCGATCGCAAACATTTTAAAACCTCCATGTAGCCGAACTCTAGGGTTAAAAACATAGAAAGAATTTTTTTTATGTAACCGAACCTTACTGTTATTCCCATTGGTTTTATTAGTCTTAAAACCGAACTCTGACCTATGAGTTTGGTTCGATCACAAACATTTTAAAACCTCCATGTAGTCGAACTCTAGGGTTAAAAACATAGAAAGAATATTTTTTATACTCTAGAGTTCGGTTGGATCACAGAAGCATGCAGTTTGCGATCCAATCGAACCTTATACACTTATATCAAATTAATTTGTATGTAAAGTTCGGTTAGTTGTGAACCAACCAAACATAACGATGCATGCCAGAACTTCCATTGATATGGAGTTCGGTAACCTGCGTGTTTGGATCAAGTAACCGAACTACACCTTCAGGAGAGCTCGGTTACATGTTCTTCACATAATGTAACCGAACAGTCCCAAATCCAGTTGAAAAATTATGATTTTTAGGAAAATTTTTACCAATTAAACATACGTTATCTAAGTTTGCATCATACCTGTTTACCCAAATACTCATCCTCCGGTTGTGGTTGATAAAATCCATCATTTTCATCTTGAGTTTCATCTTGAGTTTCTTCTTGAATAATAGAATCACCATCTAAGAAATAAGCCAAATCCGGATCATTTTGAAGATTAACAAATATAGTATGAGAGGATGGAGATGAAGAATCAGATTCATCACTTGAATACTCAAATGGGGTGAATTGGAAAAAGAAATTATTTTCCATGTTTTTCTCCTTCATCTTCTCTAACTCTAATCTCATCAAAATTCACTCAACTAATAATAAACCCATCTTTTAATTTAATCTCACTAATTGTTTTTAACTAAATTATTTTACTAATCATAACCTAAATTAATTAGGAGGGTAGATTAGGTATTAAATAAATATCTAGATAAGGGGTGACCTAGAATTACTTCCAATGTCTTTACCCAAAATAGAACCATGGTCCCCAAAAAAAACCATGATCCCAAAAAATGGTTCAAGAACAAAACCACTTTGCCAAAGCTGCAAAAAAAAATAAGAAAAAAAAGAGGACGGTAGTACTATCGGTGAATACAAAGCTCTGCCTGCCATCGATGCATTAACGTCTTCAATGGCGACGAAATTCTTGCGAACATTTCATATTCCTGATGATTACTTCTATGAACCTCCTCCTTCATTCTAAGTCACTAAACAAGAACAAGAGGGAAAAGAAGCAAGTATTTTTTAACATCTCTAACATTGCTCGTTTTTCGTGTATTTAGCAGGTTTGCATAATTTCCTGTCTGTGCTTTTCATTTCATTTTGGTGATTAATGATTTTGTGTGTTCGTACTGTAAAAAGTGCTTTAATTTGTAGGGTGAGCAAGGTATGGGGGAAGTTGATACAAAACCATTTGAATCAGTCCAAGCTGCTCTTTCCTTGTTTGAGGAGAAACATGCCGATCAAAGAAAACATCGATCAACCAGCACCGAGGTACGCAGGATCTGTAACGATTACTGAATCAAGTTACAAAAGAGCTATATAACTAGGATGCTGGAATATGTATATTGAATTTGTCTGCTATTTATCTTAGGGAAAGCTGGATTCGGAGGAGAAAGATCTTGACCTTCTGCTCAAGGATTTGGCCAACTACAAACTTCAAGTAGAGGTAAAAGACTCTGCTTACAAGCAAGCTCTTCTCAAGCTAGATATATACCAACAAGTCGTCGATGAAATCTCTACCAAGCTCAAGAATTCTGAGGCCACAAAAGATAAATACTACGAAGAATGTGGAGAAGCTAGAAGTCATGAACTTGAGTCCAAAGAACAACTTATGCATGCACTTGACAAATCGAAAGCCATTGAGGAGGAGCTTGTAGCTGCACAAGCACAACTCAAGGCCATTAAGGAATTGAAACTAGCTGCGACAACACATGCTGAACAAATGGAGTTTGCATTTAGCGCGGAGAAAGAAAAGAACGGGGAGCTTTTAGAACGTATCAAGGAACTCAATGAAGCTGTTGTTCTCCTGAATGAGGCGGCAGTAGAAGCTGAAAGAGAAAAATCTATGATGTTAACAGATTTGGAGGATACGAGAAAACAAGTGGAAATTGTATATGAATTGGAGAATCAGATCGCAGACAAGGCCTTGTTGATTGCTTCATTAAAGTCAGAACTCGACGATGCGAAAGAGTCTCACACTGCATCTTTGCAAGCTGTGTGCGGTGCCGTTAATGATGTGGACAAACTAAGATTGGAATTGGAGCTCTCAAAGGGAGTCAACATTGGCAAAGAAATCAATGTGAGTTCAATGGAAGCAGAACTAGAAAATGCAAATGAAGAGGTTACCCGTTTGAGCGGTGTAGTTGAAATGCTTACAGATGAGATGAATCGTCTGAAAAGAGAAATGCATGACATTCGAGAAAAAGAATCAGTAGCGCAGGTTGAAATTGCAATCCTGAAATCAGAGATGCACAGTGGGAGATCAAAAATTGCTTCGGCCGAGGCAGGTGAAGCAAATGCAAACGGTGTTGCCCAACAACTTGCAATAGAAGCTGAAGCAGCCAACAAGGTGACTCAGAGACTACAAAAAGGGAACTCCTTTGCTTTCCATTCACATTTTGATGATTCCTCTCAAGATCTACAAGTAACAACCCCCCGACTTACGAAGTTGGTGAGTTTCACAGAAGAGGGGAGAGATGGGTTTGATCCACAGATCATGATTTCAATGCTAGAGTACGAGTCCTTGATCCGGAGGGCTGAGAAAGCAGATCAAACTGCAATTTTACCAACCCAAGTCGCATTGAATTTGATTGCATATGATAGCGACGATGATTTTGTCATGTTAAAGAAAGTGTTAGAAGCTTCAATGGCAGAAATAGAAAAACTGAAACAATTTTCAGCAAAGGCAGTGCACAGGGCCGAGATGGCCGAGAGGGCAAAAGAGGCAGTTGAGGATCAGCTGAGGAAATGGAGAGAGCAAAAGCAGAGAAGAAGGGTTGCATTGGCTTCGTTTCGCAATGAATCGGTGCACAAAGAAAGTAATCCAGCTAGATCTGGCAAGACTACTACATCTATGTATGAGGCACTGCCATTAGGTAAGGTTCTGAACATGAAAGTCTAGCACCAGTTGAACAAATCCAGGCTGGGGGTTCAAAATTCATCATGACAAGGATGTCATGATATCATTAATAACTGAAAACGAAATCGTATTACAAAGCAAAGCACAGAGAGACTTGAAAGAAAATGATGATGATGATCGACCAAGTACTAATTAATATGTGATGTCACTTGACCACATGTAGTCTTTGGCTAATCAATATTATACCTCTAAATAAATGATCTTATTGGTGAAGAAATATAATACGTGACAACAGGTAAATAAAATTAACAACATCCATAACTTCAACACCATCGATCCTTAATTACGCATTAACACACTTAAACACTGCACAGTTAGCACTACCATCTGGACAATCGCACTTTAATCCATCACAACACTCTCCCCTTGCACAAACTTCTCCAAATTTCAAACATGGTCTACATGTAATACGACGACTAATTTCCTGGCAAGTAAGTCCACTGCAGCAGTCTGGTGCATTCCTAACACCACACTCCTCATTCACTTCCTGACATAGTTTTTTACATTCCATCAAACCCGAATCACTTATTAGACTGCAATCAAGCCCATCACAGCACGGTGCGCCCACACACGGGTCATCCTCCAGCCTACATGTTGCTGATCCACATTTGAACAAATTAAGGTCACCATCTACTATATTGCAAGGAAGTCCAGCACAGCACTGGCTCAGCACCGGAACGCACGAGTCATTCTCTTTTTTACATGCTTGTGAATTAACAGAAGCAAATAAAACTCTCTGCATTCTTACTCTCCATCTTGTTTTTTGATCTTGTCTAGATTTTTTGTGGTGTTCACATGGATTCAAATCTGACTATTCAATTATAAAAATGTACCGACAACTTTGCACGATTCTTTCTGTATTCCGCAATGAACCGATGCAGAAAGAAAGTAATCCAGCTAGATTAGACAAGACTACATCTATATATGAGGCACTGCCATTAGGTAAAGTTCTGAACATGAAAATCTAGCACCACCCGCTGAGCAAAATTCAAGCTTGGGGTTCAAGTAAGTAATGTCTGTGAAGACTTAAACTGGATAAATTCTATAACAATTAGGATTTCATGATAATGTACAAAGAGAAAGCACATACCCATTAAAATCAGGTATCGTTGACAAAGAAGATACGAGAACCTGTAAATAGAGTTTCCACAAATGTGATCTTCCAGGTTTCGAAAAGGCATTCCAAGGTAGAGAAAGATCTGATTATTCGATTATAAAAATGCACTACAAAAAAGAAGGCTTCTAGGGACGGCCAGTTTTGGAAAAACCGTCCCTAAAGAAGGATATTTGGGACGGTGATGGCTTGACCGTCCCTAATAGTCATAAAATATTTAAATCAAGACTAAAATATGTCCGTCCCAAAAAAAAATAATGGCCAAATAATATTAGTGACGGTGGAACAGGGACGGTACATAAACCGTCCCTAATACCTCTTGAGACGGTTTTTTGTTCTCTTGGGACGTTTTTTGGCCGTCCCAAGAGGCCTTCTATTTTGTAGTGATGTAATGAAAACTTTGCACGATTCGTTATATTATTCATTGTTAACGCAACATACATTAGGTGTGACCTAGGCTTACTTAGATATCTATGGATCATATTGTATCTTAGTGTATCTTATAGATAACTTACCCAAAGGGTCACCTGTATAATCTTTATTCACTATTAATACATATCTCAAACCCTAAACAGGGTGTGCGATCATATTCTTTCATGGTATAGAGCCATTAGGGTTGTCCTCTTTCTCTTTTTTTTCAGAAACCCTAGCACCATGTCCACCGATTCCTCTATCATATCTTCCCCTTCTGTGTCTACAACATCTCCTCTCAAGCTCAAAACCTCTTACATCTCTTTCAAACTCGATGAAACCAACTACATTCAATGAAGACGTCAAGTTCTTCTAATTCTGCGATCTCATGATATCTACAGTCATGTGGATCCTGCTACTGCATCTCCGTCCCTCTTTCTTCCTGGCTCTTCTGCTGATGTGCCTCTTCCCAATCCTGCTTATCTTCCCTGGCTTCAAACTGATACACACCTTCTAAGATGGCTCCAAGCTACGTTAACTCAGTCAGGTTTTGCTGATATACCTGATTTCAACTTTGCTCGTGAACTCTGGCAATATTTAGCCAACACTTATGCTCGCTCTCTTCAGCTTCGTCATCAACTGCAAACCCTTCATAGAGACAATCTCTCCATCTCTACATACCTTGCCAAAATAACCTCTATTCGGGACTCTCTTTTGACCTCATCCTCTCCCTTAAGCGATGTTGAACTTGTTCTTCATACCCTTAGAGGCTTAGGGCCTGATTATCAAGCTTTTTCAACTGACATTGAAACTCGCTCCACTCTTCCTTCCTTCTCTGAGCTGAAACCTTTGCTTCTCAATCATGAAATTCGTCTCACTCAATATAATCAACCCTCACCAGACTCCATCCCTTCCACAACCTTTTATGGGTCCACTTTCTCTCCTAGTTCTTCTTCCTCCAACTTTTCATCTTCTCGTGGAGGTCGTGGCAATAACTTCTATAGAGGAGATCGTGGTGGTACAAGTGGTTCTTTTCGTGGTAACCGTGGAAGAGGCCGTGGCTATGGTGGTCATGGCCGTGGTAATCATCTGCACTCCTTTGGTAACCCATCACTTGGTTCTCCTCCTTCACCTCAGCATGCTCAATCAATCCTTGGTGCTCCTCCTTCAAACCTTCCTGGCAGCAAACAGCCTTGTCAGATTTGTGACTCCAACAGTCATACGGCTCTGACCTGCTCCAACAGGTTCAATCACTCCTTTCAAGATCAAGATCTTACTCAGTCGTTTGCTGCTATGAAACTCCAAGCTACGTCTTTTGATCAACATTGGTATGCTGATACAGGAGATACCAATCACATAACAGCTGATCCCAACTTGCTCACTACGCCAACAACATAATCTGGATCCAATCATGTTATGGTTGGCAATGGTAACCTTTTACCCATAACTTCAACTGGCAATGCTTTAATCAAAACACCTCATAGTTCCATCTCTCTAAATCGAGTTTTCCATGTTCCATTAATTACAAAAAAATCTTATTTCCGTTTCACAGCTAACTAGAGATCATAATGTTTCTGTGTGTTTTGATCGTTTTGGTTTCTCTGTTAAGGATCGCCAAACGGGGAAACTAATACTCAGCGGACCCAGTGATGGTGGTCTATACTCTATTTGTCCTATCAACTCTTCCACAACTTCTCCTCCAGTTGCTGCTCACAGTCATGTTGCAGTTCTTTCCCCTTCTCAGCTGTGGCATATGCGTCTTGGTCATCTACATAGTCGCAGTCTCTCCACCTTAGCCTCTCAGAAGCTAGTTTCCATTCCATCAATAATAAGGCACACTTTATGTAATAGTTGTGCTTGTGCCAAGCATCATAAATTACCATTTTCTTTGTCCAATTCAGTGAGTGATAGTGCACTTTTTAAAGTTCACAGTGACTTATGGGGTCCTTCTCCAGTTATCTCCAATTCTGGTTTTTGTTATTTTCTTCTTATTGTGGATGATTTCTCCAGGTTTACCTGGATATATTTTTTGCATAATAAGACGCAGGTGTTCAACTATGTTAAGGCTTTTAAATATCAAGCTGAGAATCGTTTTTCAAAAACTCTCAAAATTTTCCAAAGTGATGGTGGTGGAGAATATATATCTCATTCTTTACGTGATTTTTTCGGCTGTAATGGTGTCCTTCATCAGTTCTCTTGCCCTCATACTCCACATCAAAACGGAGTCTCTGAACGAAAGATTCGTCACATAGTTGAAACAGGCCTTTCCCTTCTTCATCATATCCATATGACTAAGTATTGTTGGACGGAGGCCTTTGCCAAAGAAGTCTACCTCATTAATAGAATGCCCTCATCTGTTCTACGTGGTTATTCTCCGTACTTTAAGTTGTATAATCAGCAGACTGATTACAACTTTCTTCGTGTTTTTGGTTGTTTATGTTATCCTCATATGGTTCCAAACAACAAACACAAATTAGAGTTTAAAACAAAACTGTGTGTTTTTATTGGTTACTCTGATCAACACAAGGGCTACAAATGTTTTGATTTGAGCAGTAAACGTGTCTATATCTCTCGACATGTTCTTTTTGATGAGTCTTCGTTTCCCTTTTCTACTACCAATCCTTGTGTTCCTTCCACCAATCCACACTGCTTACTTGGTTTGTTCTACCCCTAGTCACATCCTCTACCTTCCCTATATCTCCTAGTCCTGCACAATCATCTTCCTTGAATTCTGTTTCTAGTCTCTCGACTACTCCTTTGTCTTCCAATAATACTTCTCCCTTGTCACCTACTTCTCCTAATGTCAGTTCTTCTGCATCTTCCTCTCCAGTCTCTTCTCAGCACATTGATTCCATTGTCTCCACTTCTCCACCTTCTTCTTCTCAGGGTCCTGCTCTTCATCCCATGACCACTCGTTTACGAGATGGCATTCATAAACCTCTTGTCAAAATGAATTTACTTGCTGTTACAAAGCACCCCACTGCTTCTTGTTTCCTTTCTGAGATGAAGGAAACCTTTGTTGAACCCAAAACTTACAGTGCTGCATGCAAGATTCCACAATGGAGAGACTCCATGAAGGATGAACATCATGCTCTCAAAATTAATAACACTTGCTCTTATGTTCCTAGGCAATCTCATATGAATGTTATAGGCTGCAAATGGGTTTATCGCATCAAGAGAAAATCAGATGGAACCATTGACCGTTACAAGTCCCGTTTAGTTGCCAAGGGCTATACTCAGCAGTTTGGCATTGATCACGACGAGACTTTCAGTCCAGTTATTAAGCCTGTTATTATTCGGTTAGTTTTAAGCATTGTTGTTTCTTGTTCTTGGCCTATTCGTCAGCTGGATGTTAAGAATGCCTTTTTGCATGGGGTTTTGGATGAAGAAGTCTACATGTCTCAGCCTCCTGGTTTTGTCGACAAGAGATATCCTCATCATGTTTGCAAACTACACAAAGCGATATATGGGCTGAAACAAGCTCCACGAGCTTGGTTTCAAAGGTTCACAAATTATCTCTCTGAATTGGGATTTGTTGCTTCACGGTCAGATGCGTCCTTGTTTATTCGCAAATCTCCAAATGGTGTTCTGCTGCTTCTTTTATATGTGGATGACATTATTGTCACAGGGTCTGATTCTAGCTATTTTTCTCAGCTTTTGGTGGCTCTCAGGAAACAGTTTTCTATGACAGATTTGGGTGATCTTCATTTCTTTCTTGGTATTGAGGCAAACAGGACTTCTTCCGGCCTTCATTTATCTCAAACACGTTATACTCTTGATCTTCTACAGCGTGTTGATTTGTTGACTGCCAAACCAGTCTCTACTCCCATTGTTGTTGGTGCCAAAATGTCAGCTCATGATGGTATTCTCTTTCCTGATGCTACATTGTATCGCAGTTTGGTAGGTGCCTTACAGTATTTAACAATGACCCGGCCGGATATTATTTATGATGTTAATCAAGTTTGTCAGTTTATGCATGCCCCTACTGACGTTCACTATCTTGCGGTTAAGAGAATTCTTCGTTATCTCAAAGGCACTCTGGGAAAGGGTTTATTTTTTAGACCCTCATCTTCTTTTCAGGTATCTGGCAGTTCTTCTCACACTGTTTCTGCATACAGTGATGCTGATTGGGCTGGTAATCCTGATTATCGTCGTTCCACGGCTGGCACATGTGTTTTTGTTGGTCCTAACTTAGTCTCCTGGTCTTCAAAGAAGCAACCTACGGTCCCTCGTTCTAGCACAGAAGCTGAGTATCGTGCTTTGGCTCTAGCTGCGACTGAAGTTATTTGGATTCTTTATATTTTAAAAGATTTGGATGTTTATCTCAACCAACCTCCTATTCTCTTCTGTGATAATCTCAGTGCAACGTACATGGCTTCTAATCCTGTCATGCAATCTCGTGCTAAGAATATTGAGATTGACTATCACTTTGTTCGATAACGTGTTGCTCGTGGCTCTCTCCTTGTTCGTCATTTGCCTACTGAACATCAGCTTGCGGATCTGTTTACAAAAGGCCTTCTCAAGCCAAGGTTTCACTATCTGTCATCCAAGCTTTCACTTCAAGATTCTCCACGTTCAGCTTGCGGGGGGGTGTTAACGCAACATACATTAGGTGTGACCTAGGCTTACTTAGATATCTATGGATCATATTGTATCTTAGTGTATCGTATAGATAACTTGCCCAAATGGTCACCTGTATAATCTTTGTTCACTATTAATACATATCTCAAACCCTAAACAGGGTGTGCGATCATATTCTTTCATTCATATCTATATAAAGAGTCGCAAGCACGTATTATAAATTATTATTTGCCATTTTCCAAGAAGAAGGTAATGAATGAAAATTATAAGCCCTTAAAATTACTAAAATTGCGAGTTGTGGAATGGAACTGCCCTTTTAAGTTATATTCCCTCCATGTTCAAGCGTTTACTTTGATTAAAAGTGCTTATCATAATTAGGACTGCACAAGGCCCGCCCATCATACCCAAATCCGCACGTACCCGCTAAATATGTGGGTTTTTAATCTGAAACCTGTCCATTGTGGGTGTGGGGTTGGTTATGAAAATAAAAACCCGCTGTCTATGGGTGTGAGATTGGTTTTAGCTAATACCCGCCCAAACCCACCCGAAAAACCCGTTAAATATACACCATTGATAAAACTAATCCTAGCCGTCCGCTAGATATGGGTGCGAGTTTGGTTATGAAAATATGTACACCATTTAATGCCCGCTAAATATGTACACTAGTACTTGTTTAAGCTTAAGAATAAAGACTTATATAGTTATGTTTATGGTTTGTTTTTTTTTAAGTTATCAAGAACTTAAGTAAGTTGTTTATTTAAACTTTAAAACATGTGTGTGAATGATTATCGAATATAAAGTGGATTTAAACCGGTTTAAACCCAAACCTGTCCATGTGCAGCCTTAATCATAATCAAGACTAAGTAATACAATATTGTAAGCGTTAGAGGTATGCATGATAAAATAATCATACAGTACGGTGGACGCGCTAACTTGAGTTATAAACCACGTGTTCATTATTAGCGTATTATTCAGATCAGGTTATTGGAGTTGAAATTCATTTTGCCAAATGGAGATTCCGAAATCTTATTGACGAAAAAACAATTTATCAATAGACGTGTTGGGTTATCCAGGATAGATTTCGTTTTGCAGTTAATGCCAGTGCCTTGCAATTTTTCTCACTTCAAACACAGTTGTGATGTATGCCCTGGGGCAAAAAAATCGCTTTTAAATTTTAATAGCAGTGTTCTAAACCTTTTGAACTAATCCATTGTGATTTATATTTGGGTCCATTTTCGACTCCTGTTTAAGTGATTCATGCTATTTTCTATTTCCTTCGTTCATTTTTAATAGGCCAGTTTTTATAAATAAAAGTTTAAATAAAATAGGCTTGTTTCCTAATTGGGAAAGTTATTTTAATTTTTTGGGACCATTTTTCTCTTAACTTCTTTTGATGACAAGTGTCATGTGGATCACTTCACTTTACTTGTTTTGCTAACAAGTGTAATGGGGACCATTTCACTTCACTTCTTTTATTGACAAGTGTCATGAGGACCACTTTCAATGATTAATTCTCTTAATTTCCTTAAATTTCGCTAAAAACAAAACTGACCTGTTAAAAAAGAACGGAGGAAATAATTATTATTTACTTGGTTATTTATTATGAAAACCAAGTCTGAAACTTAAATTCTTAAAATATTTTTTCAATCTTGTTATGAATCAATATACGAAATATATTTGACTGATGCAAACTGTTCTCGCATCTTTGATCTTCCAAACTTACAACGTTTTCGGTCGGACAGAATTCAAGCTTGGGGTTCAAGTGAGTATTTTCTCCGTACCCTAATTATATCCCCTCTTTCTTTTTCTTAATTCTCAATGTTTAATTCATGTGTTTAATTTAATCTTAAAAGAGGAACTTTTGCTTCCTCAAATTCTTTTACAGGTATAAGATGATAAACGGAGGAAAAAAATCATAGAAAGAACATCATGAAATTTAGAAACCGGGTGATGATGCGGCCTGAACATATTGTATTCAAGGTTAATTTTTTTTTATATCCCCATTAACTTGTAGTTTCCTTCTGTTTATTATCACAAGGTTATGAAATAGTGCAAAGGGGAATTATAAGAAAAAGACGAGGGAGGATAAAGATGATTTCTTGTTTCATTGGTGCAACTGTAGATGGTAGATTTTAAATTTCTATGATGCAATTATAGATTGCAGAGTTATCCCTTGAACTAAGCAGAACCCTTTTAACCTGATTTTAGGATTCTTAAATATTGTAGGAAGGCATTGGACGTTATGGAATGGTTGCATGGGAAGGATGTCAAACAGAGTTCTTACTTATGAAGGGAGATTGGATTCTTGGATCATAGATCTGGATTTATTTTCTTCAGGTAGTTGTATTTTCTCTGTATTAAACAAGTAAACGTATATTTATTAGTTTATTTTTATCAAAATTTGCCCCGCCAATTGCAGGTTTTTTATCTAAAAGTCTGTATGATACAATGAAAATATTTTTGTCATAATTTATTTAGCACAAAATGGGCCATGTCACATGAACAACCAAATTGAGTTCGTGCAACGCACGGGCGTACCACGCTAGTCCCATTAAAATAGGTTCCACGTTCAATTGATCTTCCGGCTGGCATTCTAAGGTCAAGAAAAATGCGTGTGCAACTAATTAAGTAATTCTCATTTATATTATTTTTGGTTTTCCATGGCAGGTTTTTGAAAGAATGATAATAGAAGAAGAAACGGTAGAACTGGATACAGGTTTTTGAAAACAAGGAAACTATGCAATTAAAAGTAATTAAGCGAATACAATCTCCATATAACAATGATTTTTATCATTAGTTACTGAAAAGCATACAAATTACAAAATGCAAAGCACACAAAAGAAAATGATGATGATCGTGATCGTGATCGAGCTGCATATTGATCCAACCACCAAGTAGTAAATGATCTTATTAAAAAAAAAAGAAAAAATTAAAAAGTACGTAGAACAAACACAACCAAAAATAATTTTTAACTTCAACAGGCAACTAACATCATCATCCTTGCTCCTTTAAATTTAAACGGACTCGTGCTTTAGCTGGAGATTTGTTTGACATTCAGGACAAGCAATGGATATAACCTCTATATGCACAGCCGATTGGGTTGTCCTAGTTTGGATAGATTTGGTCTTTTTAACCAAAAATGCAGTTGCAGCGCCTTGCATTTTTCAATTCATAGTTAAAGCACGAGTCCTTGATCCCGGGGGATGAGAAAGCAGATCAAGTCGCATTGAATGATAGCAATAGGGATTTTTACATGTTAAAGGAAGAGTTGGAAGCTTCAGTATGACAGAAATAGACAAACTGTAACAATTTTCATAAAAGGCTGTAAATAGGACTGAGATGGTCTAGAGAGCAAAGGACGCTGCGGATCAGCTGAGGAAATGGAGAGGGTAAAAGCAGAGAAAAAAGGTTGCACTGGCTTCATTTCACGATGCAGAAAGAAAGTAATCCAGCTAGATTAGACAAGACTGCATCTATGTACAAGGCACTGCCATTAGGTAAGGTTTTGAACATGAAAGCCTGAACAAATCCAGGCTTGATATTATTTATTCTTTAACTAGCGAGTATTGTCTGTGAAGACTTGAACATGACGAAATCTAGTACATGTTCATGATATAAAAATCATGAACATAAAGTGACTAGTGACTAGTGTATGTCATTTTAATATCGCAACACCAGTTACAAGACCTCTATATATCTGACACCGAAAAAAAACATAAAGTGCAAATACAAAACCATCACAACTAACCTACCACTAAAATTTGACGTTTGTTGAGATTGGTTTACTATGCAGAGTATGGGAAAGTAATGAAAGGAAAAAAAGAAAAAAAAGTGGCCTTGAAAAACTAATGCAGCCATGTTGAAAACATTAGTAGCCTAAGTTAACATAACAGCTTCAAAGTTACTTTTCCAAACAAAATGCCCCAAAAGTAAAAACAGAAACGGTCCTTTTTGGGTATTTTCCGGAAGAAGGATACTAACATGCTTGTCCTGTGACTTCTCTTCTCTCCAGAAACTTGTAGTTTTGCCTTCTGAAATGTGTGATTGTTGTTCTTTTTAGGGCTTATAAATAGTCGAGCATTACGAGTTTCACTCAATGCAGACAACAAAAACAAATACTTTCAAAGTTGTAAATGAGAGTTGCAGGGAACTGAACCAATATTAAGGGGCAGTCGACTCAAATATGGTTCAGTTTCCTCCAACATCTCACCTCCGACTTTCATGAATGAGAAGAAGCAAGAAGGATATCATTGATGTTGGTAAGCGAAAACAAGAGAGTGTTCATGAAATTGCAAGTGAGAGTTGAAGGAAGCTAAACCAGTTGCAAACTGCTATAGTGCGGGCTTAGTTTCCTCCAACATCTCATCTACAATTTACATGTACGAAGCTAAAGAAGGATCCATGTCAGTGTTTGAAGTAAGAATTGGAGAAAACTAAATTAATAAATATTCAGCGTTTCAATTTAGTTTTCTCCAATATCTCACATCCAACATTTACTATAACAACAAATGAGAATAGTGTGAAAGCGGAAAAAAATGTGGGAGTCGTAAATGACAGCTATAGGAAATTGAACCAATTGCACAATGCTAATGCATACAGTTGGATTCAATTTCCTCCAACATCACATTTCCAACTTTCACATCGAAGACGAGATGATGCAAGTCTGTAAATGAGAAAATATGAGCATGTAGAATCCGTAAATGAGAGTTGAAGAAATTGAACCAATCGCGCCCTGATATGATACGAGCGGTTGGGTTTAATTTTCACCAACATCTCATTTTCAAATTTAACATCGAGAGAAGATGATAAAGCTCAAGTTATGTATACATACGGGAAAATGGATCCCAATCAACATGCTCAGAGATTTATCGACTGGATAAATGCTGGTGCGTTCTGTGAGATTTTTCAAAATACATAAATTTTAATCTTAAAGCTGTCTTTCCCTCTTGCTAACTTAATTGTGCAGCTTGTGCTTTATTCTTCATGTCATTTTGCAAGAAATTACATTATTTTGTCTATGACCTTTTTATTCTTCAAGTAGTTCATTTTGCCAGAGTATGCTTTCAGTGTTTTCTACTTCACTAGTCAATTTTGTGAATAAGTGCAAAATCATACTTACAGTACTTATCTTGTTTGTGCAGGCGTGTAGGCAACTGAGGGATGCTTAGCGGCTGTCAGATGAAAGCGGAGAACCACCCAGGGTTGTTAGGTGGTGGCCTTCGCGAGCTATGTTACCTTTATAGAGCACCATGATACTGGCTCTAAGAACTAAAGCCTGAAAGCAAGAGAAATCAAGGTGGATTCCAGACAGAGAACGAAATCCAATTATACAGCCAATCGTTAAAGTTGCAAAAGAAATCAGGATGGAATACATGAATCCAAGACAACAGTAGGGGCTTAACTATTTGAGATAGTACGCCAGTAGTTCTGAATTTCCTGCAGAAGACGCTGTCATTTCGCTCTTTCCATGTTGTCCACAGGAAAGCAGGCAACATATATCACTTTGTATTCTGTATATCATGCTTCTTGTGATGCTTAAAAACCTAAAAGAAATTATTTTTTTCACATTTTTCTTGTCTAAGATGCCAATCCCGTAGAGCATTTGGGACTTATGTGAAAATCTGAAAATTGAAAATTCTCTAAAATGCTCACCAAGTTCAAAAACTCTCTAAAATTCTCTAAAAACTCTTTTTTTTTCAGTGCTACCCAGTAGTAATGAGCTTAAAATGCTCTACCAAAATGCTTCCGTCCGTTTTTCACATGTGAAAATTCAAGTGTATATTCGTAGTATTAAAACCACAGGTAATTCGCTGGTTATTCGCGGATGACCGTCTTCTTTTCGTCAGGGCAGATATCCATAACGCTAACAATCTTCTGCAAGTGATCAACTCCTTTAGCAATACTTCAGGCCAACAGATTAACTTCCAAAAATCAGCTATCTATTTTTCAAAACATATTCATTCTCGGCATTGTAGAATCTTTTTAAGAATTCTGAAGATGAAAAAGATGAGTATGGCAGGCAGAGAAGTATTTACTAATAAGGCGTACCCTAATTTCAAAATAGAAAGAAGACCTGTTCTTTCTCTACTCCTGTTGATAACATGAAAACCAGACTTACAAAGTGGAACGGGAAGTTTATAAATCAAGCTGGAAGAACGATAATGGTAAGTAATTAACGCCATGCGGTGCATGCCCTATCATAATGTGAGTTTTAAGATACTAGATGCTACGAATAAAGATATGGACTAGGTTCAGCGTACCTTTTGCTGGAACAAGCAGAATGGAAAGAGTCTGTAGTCTGTACTATATTTCATAGCCGAGAGTTGGTAAAAACAAAGAATCAGGAGGTATGGGAATCTCAGCTGTTTCAACCAGGCACTACTTGCTAAAGCTGCTTGGAGACTATGTCAGGCAACAGATCAGCCATGGGCCTTAGCTTTGAACAGTGTTTCCTTCTGCTGCAGCTTTTCATGCAAAAAAAAAAAAAGAAACATGGACATGGACATGGACATGGCAAAGTCTCTATGGATGTTTAAATTTTCCCAAGGTATATTCTTTCTGGATTGTTGGGAATGGAAATCATGTTCTCACGTGGCAAGACAACTGGATCAGAGGCAAACAAACTACACGCATACCAGCAGTCAGTATGGAGAAGCAAGTGCATTTAATACTGTCTCTACTCATATTGATGGCAATACTAGATCGTGGAAAGTTAACGTTATCCTGCACATCTTCTGCCAAGAGGATACAGGTAGAATTTTACATATGGAACCACCTCAAGCAAGGGACGACAGACTGGCATGGACCTTGACCAGAATTGGTTCATTTACTGTCAAGTCAGCATACAGCAAAGCTAATTTAATATTCAAGAACCATACTATACAAACGTGCATTTGTGAAATCCTTGTTTCGAAATGAAGCAGAGAAAACATGCACAGATGAAGAAACATGCAGCTCCATAACTTTTATTTCTAATATCCAGGGAGGACCCAACAAATTCCAGGCAGTTTTGCACAGGTTGTCAATAAATAATGAAACAAATTGTATATAAAAAGAAAGGATTCGGAAAAGATGTAAACAGAGATGCAAATAATTATAAATTTTTGAAACAAACAAAATAACAAACACCAGTGATAGTACCTGTGATCTTCTGTCTGGAACTCCAGAAAGCAAAGTAGCATCTAGTTGACACTGACTAGATTTTCATTCTTGCCTACTCTACGCTATAAATGAAAATATAGCCATTAAACAAATACTTATACGCCTACTACAGCACTAAAATAATTAACTTTCAGATCCTGAAACTGATATTTTGTTACAAGTCAAGACACAAGCAGAATGTGCAGAACCCATTGAAGGATATCAAATGTAAGCATGCTTAACAATATGAGAAAGCCTATTTCACAACAGAACTTGGAGAAAATATTCTACCAATCCTTCTCAAATGCCATTGAGAGATTTCCTGCCTTTGCTGTCCACTGCAATACTACCTTTCTTTCTTTTGTTAATGTTCATCTTCAGTTTTAAGACGAGGACCAGGCAGTAAGTTTTCATTGTATACCAAGCCCAGATGTTATTTGGTCGGTGGACAATACAGTTGGGGAGAGTGTAAATTGCTATCTTCATTATGCCAAATTGTCGTACTTCGTGAAATTTATAAAAATTAATCTTTTACATGCTGATGTTTGATCACTGACGAATGAAGACAACTTACTAGATGAGGCTCATCTCAGGTATACCAAGAACGGAGCAGTTCATTCTGGATAAAGATCCTATATGAACTCTTCTTAGAGTATGAAACTCCAGAAAATTACATAAAATTTGTCACTGAACAACAGATATACTGTTACTTAGGCCAAGAAAAATTCACTACATTGTACTAATAACGCATTCAAGAGATGAAATCCTAAACACATGAATATATAGCACGAATCAACCCCACACTTAGCAGATTAGATGCCTCCAAAACGATATGATACACAAATCATATCAAATCAGCATCATGGATATTGGAGTTATCTCTTAGTGTACACATCCACATGTTTAAAATCACATCACATAAATACATATCAGTAAAGTAAGTAAAAAAATACTTCAATAAAAGGATATTACCATTGAATCACAAGAGCAAAGAAAGAAAACCTTACTATATCTTTAGTTAAGAGTATTTATATAACAAGCAACCATATCATCTCTAGTAGTAGGATTAGTATACCTTCCTTGAATAACCTCATGCACATATATTCAGCAAAAATGCCTCTTTAACATAGTTGGTCCTGCTTTTGATTTTTTTGTAGTTAAATACTCAAAAATGTCCACAAGAAACACTTCAAACCAGGTAGTTAAGAGTCCAAAGTCGGTGAAAAACTGTAAATGCCACTACGCATTCTACAAACCAATATTTACCTCTTTTACATGGAGATGTTTGAGGTTAACTGACTAAACACGTACAAGCACCGCAAATTCATTCAAATGATCAAGTTATGCCAAAAAAAAAACATTTAATTGGCATTCAAGAGATGAAATCCTTAACATGTAAGTGTGTACGACCAATTAACCCCACACCCAACAGCTAACACACCCGACAAATTTGATACACAAACAAAAACAAATCGTATCAAACCATGTACATAGGCTTCCTATTTGTTGAGTATTGGATTCATCTTTCTCCATTCACATTCCCGTGCTTAAGATTACATCCCATGAACACATATTACCGATATGATACTTCTTGGAGGAACTTGTACTTAAACTTTATCAATTTGCACAAAGACGCATCGTATTTGCTGAGTATTGGACTTTACCATACTAGGGCATAACTAGTACTTTCAGAGATAGGGAGGGTGAGAAAATCAAGGTCGATGCTACAATAATCACTGTTTCTAATACTCCTAGTTACGGAGTTTAAATCCAAGATCTTACAAGGACGGTTTCCTACTTCCTACTAATTTTTAAGGTCAGATATGCAACCTAAACACCTGGGCTGATATTTCAAATGTCCCACAGTTGTGGAACTGCTACACATCCGGCAGGTTATCCCGACAGAGAGAGTGGGTGGGACCCCTCCCAACACGGTGGTTCAGCGAGGGCAGGTTTAGTGTGGGTCCCACCTCACCCCCTCTGTGGTGATAACCCGCAAAATGTAAATCATTTTCCCCAAAGTTGCCATTCCCAGGTAGCTTCACATCATAGGCATGGTCATTATTAAGAAGTAACGAGTAGTAACTTTCTGACTTACGAGATATTTTATAACTAGAACAATCGAACTGTTTCCGAAATCTTCTATTTCAAAAATCAACGGCGAAAAAGTGTTACTATCAATATGTTGTTAGCTAAAGCCTACACCTATGAAATTAAAAGATGCAATTCACTGAAATTAATCCCTTGATACTGCAATAGAAACTAACAAATTGTTGAAACTATAATGTCCTTGCGAAGTGCACATGCTTCAGCAACTGATAATGGTACAGGCTTCAAACTAACACAAACAATGAACAGTTAGCCTATTTTAGCTGCGACAACCCGTCTTCCTTGCTTAAACATATGATAGGCAATCTATTAGTAATTTGTTTACGTTAAAACGTATGACAGACAATCTACTTGTTTCCCTTAAAAATTTATGATACATGCAAGGAAGGGTTATTATGAAATATAAACACCAAAGAGTTTTTCGAGCAAAACGATTTGCTATTATAAGGAACAAACATCCTGCCCAAGTTTTCAACAATCAAAACCACCGGCTTGACTTTGTACAGTGACAATATTAAGACTCTGTGATGCGGTCTTTTCTTTAAAGGACAACATGTCAAGCTGATAATGGTGGAAGATTAGCCACAGAGACTCTAGAAAACTGCTCTAGAATATAGATGAACTGAACAACATTGACATTGGTGACGGTCATTGAAGACATTCTATCGCAAGTACAAATTCAACTAAATATATAGCAGCAAAATTGTCCATATGGCTTGCATTAGCTGCAGACAGACTACAGACAGGATGACTGTTGAGCTTCATGGAAGACAAACTTGAAATAATCATGACATTGCATTTCAAGTAAACCCGAAAATTAATCATGCAAGCCAAACTCCATGATAAACTCAAACCATACTGTTCGCATCCTAAACTTGAAATAATCATGACATTGATTTCAAGTAAACCCGAAAATTAATCATGCAAGCCAAACTCCATGATAAACTCAAACCATACTGTTTGCATCCTAAACTTGAAATCCTTCTAGAAATTCCAAAGCATATTCTAAGCTAGTACCTATTTTCTTCACAGCTGTCCAAAAGGCCTCAAAGCCTTTCAAATATTATCCCCCAACTTATTTTGTCCCAATCATTCAAGGTTGAAACCCAAGGAAAAAACAAGTATTTGAAGGAGAAGTTCAGATTTTCCCAAAAGATGAAAATGATGCGCTGAATTTTAAGCTTTTTTCAAATGCTTGTCTTCCTTTGGTTTCAACCTTCAATGATCCATTGAATTTGATCTCCACCCAACACAACACTCACTCACATGCGATGTTTAATCTGTCGATCCATGTCAAGCTGCAACTCTTTCTAATCAGTTTTTTTTCTTTTAATTTCCAGACCTAGTGCTTATCCAGGAAAAACATGGATCGATAAAGCTAATTGCTTCTTAGAAGCTATTCTACAATGACCATTATAGGGCAGACTTTAACATACACATATATGCAAAAAAACAGAAAATCCATGTAAAGTTACAGACGAGAAACGATAAAGTTTTTCCTAGCCCTGTTTGACATAACAACACATTCATGAACTTTGACTTTGATATACTGACATATTGTTACATTAGAAGCAAGATTATTGGACTATGCTTCAATCAAATTGGAAAGAACATGTGAACAATTAGGCTTAAGATGAAAACCATACCTGTTTGCCATTAGTATGAAGTATGAATGAGGAACATAAAAATAATTTTGACTCTCCAAGGATCTTCCAAATGTTCCTTTTGAACAAGTTTTATATTTTGAAACAAGAGGTTTCCATGTGTTATCAGTGTTTTCTTTTCTATAGTATGCCGCACTTTATGAAAGGAAAATAGCTGGATAACACATGGAAACCTCTTTTTCCTTTTAACCAGATGGTTCTTCTCTTGATTATTACCGTTCTCTACTTGTTGTTTCAACCCATCTTAACATCCCTTCTCATATAAAGTAATATGAAAAATGATGTCTGGAGCTTCTGAATCTAAAATGTTGGTAGATGGGATGGTTTTCTTTATTTAAAAAGTACTCTAAACCCATTGATCCTTCACCAGCAACAATAAAAATCATCTGCCCAAAATTAACTTCTGAAGATTTTGGAGTCTGAGTGACCAAATGGATCCAACCATTCCACATTCTAAACCCAAAATGATGGCTGCCACCAGCAAAATGAATTCCTGAAGATGGCAGCATTTCATATGGTGTGTAAAAATCTATCTATCCATTCATTTTCAATTAAAAAAAAAATTGTTTTAGGAACCATAACTGAACTGAAAAAAATAGGTTAGAAAAAAAATTGAAAACCCAAATAAATTGAGAAAAGGGGGTTCAGATTCATTCATTTTCAAATTACAAACTGAATTGAAAAAAAAAAAAAACAGACTGAAAAAGACATTGAAAACTCAAATAAATGTTTAAAAAAAAAATCATAAGGAGGCTCAGATTCGCCTTCGATCAGACATGCAAGGATGTATTAATCTCCTCCTCTCCTCTTGGCTGCAGACTGGTTGCCAGAATTGAAAGATGATTAAATCTATTCAAAAATGACCTTCCAAGTTGCCTCGCCATTGAGAGTTAGACTGATTCATCCTCAATCTGACAACCCCCATAGGGATAGGGTTGTTTCTTTTTGAATCATCACTGCCTCTGATTATTTTATTTTATTTTTGAAGCATAGATAGACAGAGAGGAGGGTTGTTTGATTTACATAGAGTTTAGATTTTTGAAGAAAAATTCATGCAGATCTGAAGGAGAGGGGCAACAATCAATGAAAAACTCCCACATCTCTCCTTTTTTTGATGATCTGCACAGTGGATGATAATTAGGGTTTGCAAAACATAAGACCAGGAGGACTTTTTTATTTATAGGGTTCCAACTATTTTCTCATACTTCCACTTTTGCCCATCTTCTTTCGGTTAATTTACAGATAAAATTTTAACAATCTACCTGGCAAGGTGGACTGGCAAACGTTGTGCGCTACCTCAGAGAGACAAATTGCGCAAATTTCCACGTCAGCATCTACTCATCTGAAAAATGAAATCTCCTGGAAATCTCCTGGGAACAATTTGATGTTGAAATTACTTTTGGATATAAAGCCAAGACACTAAACCTATCATATGAGCCAGCAGGGTTATATCGTGCTGTGCAACAACTTGCAATAGAAACTGGGGACATTCAATTCATTATCTTCACAGAAGAGGGAAGAGACGGGTTTGATCCCTACATCATCATTTCAATGCTAGAGTACAAGTACTTAATCCGAAGGGCTCAGAAAGCAGATCAAATTGCAATTTTCCCAACCCAACTCACACTGAATTTGATTAGTGATTTTGTTATCTTAAAGAAAACGTGGAAGGTTCGATGGCAGAAGTTGAGGAACTGAAACAATTTTCAGAGAAGGGCTGAGATGGCCGAGAGAGCAAAGGAGGCAGTTGAGGGTCAGCTGAGGAAATGGAGAGAGCAAAAGCAGAGAAAAGGGATTGCATCGGCTTCATTTCAAAATGAATCGGTGCAGAAAGAAAGTAATGAGGCATTCCCATTAGGTAAGGTTATGAACATGAAAGTCTCCAGCTTCAACAAGGTGTATGAATTCTTGGATTGGGTGATCTATCATTACTGGTTTCACAAACCAAAACAGTGTGTTGATCTGAACAAGTAGCATATGTCATTTTAATATCTCAACACTAGTTCCAATACCTCTATATATATGACACCCTAAAGAGATCACTTAACAGTTTTTAAATCTTTGATTCTCAACTCTATTCGTTACTTGTTTTGAGTAACAAAGAACAATCGAAAAACCTATACCGCAAATACAAAACACAATTAACCTAGAACCAAATTTGATGTTTGTTGAGATTGGTTTACCACTATGCAGAGTATGAGAGTAATGAAAGGAAAAAAATATACGAGGGGCACAAATTCTTGAGTACCGCAATTAACCAAACAAGACTGCTTAAAAATACAAAGTGGATCTGCATGCACACAAGTATTGATTAATGCTTTTTTACAAAGAATTTGAAACACAAACAACGAAATGCAGCAGAAGAAACATGAAGATGTAGAAATATGCACCTCCATGACCATGACTTCTACTTCTAATATCCATGTAAGAATCAGGGAGGAAGTTCTGCACAGGTTGTCAACAGAAAATGAAAAGATAGGATTTGGAAAAGATTTCAACACATAAACCAACAAATAGTTATTAGAACAAACAAAAGAACAAGCCCCGATGGCAGTACCTGTTATCTTCTGTGACGGGTCCTCTGAAACAGGGCCTCCAAAAGCAAAGTTGCATCTCACTGACATTGAGTAGATTTTCATCTTTGCTTCCTCTTCCTCTAACACACCTGCTACAGCAGTTGAATAACAAATTTCAAATTCAAATACTGTCAAATACTGATCTTTTTGTTACATGTCAAGACCTGTGTTACAAGGACACGGACACGGTGTCGGTGTGTCGTGTCCAATACGTTACCTTGACACGACAACTTAAAAAAAATAGAAAACGGGGACACAGATAGCGAGCATAGAAAAATACTTACATATATGTATATGACTAATAAAAAAGCCATTAGAAATACAGACTACATTGATATTTTTACGTATCTCCATCATCTCATAGATATATAGCTGTAGTTGTGGGAGAATATCTCCATTGATATTCTTATGCAAGTTAGAATGAAGAAGACATTTTCTTTCTTAGTATAAATATGTAAAAAATCTATAGCTGAAGTGTTTTTTAATTTTATTAAATATTTTATTCTTATCTTGGTAATTGAGCTGTCCTGTGTGTCGGACACGAGTGTCCGTTTGTCGAGTGTCGACACGGCGTATTTACAAGGACACGGAGTGTCCTTGTAACACAGGCCAAGACCCATTTAAGGATATGCTTAATAACATGAGAAAGCCTATTTCACAACAGAATTTGGAGAAATATTCTACCAATCCTTCTCAAACGCCATAAATAGATTTTCTTCCTATGCTGTCTACTGCAATACTACCTTTCTTTTTCTTGTTAAATGTTCATCTTCAGTTTTAGTCTAGGACAGGGCCGTTACCATTGTATACCAAGCTCAGATGCTCAGGTCGGTGGAATATTACAGTTGGAGAGAGTGTAATTGATATCTTCGTTCCGTCAAAGTAATTGATATCTTCGTTCTGTCAAATACTCAGCGTTACTTTACTTCAGAACTTAAGAGTGAGTGAAAACTTTGAAAACCTGAGTACCCCTTTAACAAATTAATCTTTTACATGCAAATGTTTGATCATAGACAACTTACTAGATGAGGCTCATTTCAGGACCTCAGATGTACCAAGAATGGAATGGAACAGTTCATTCTGGATAGATCCCATATGATTTATCTTAGATTTAAAAAAAGTTCAAAGAATTAAAATTATCCCTGACCAACTCACAGACTGTTACTTAAGCCAAAAAAAAATACGCTAAATTGTACTGATACGCATTCAAGAGATGAAATCCTACTCATTGCTCTATTCACTCTAGGCTCTAGAGTTTAGCTGGTCTATACTCTATGCACAGACGAAAAGAGACCTTCCAAGCAGATACTTATTAGATTTTGTTTCATTTAAAAATATGTATGGCTCCAATGCGATTTTTGGAGGCAAATAAGACTTTGTTTTTCCCTCTCTACCCCAAACCTACTAGTAATTAATCAGACTTTTGCTTTTTCTTTTCCTTTTTACCATCTAGTCCCGAACATGTTTTATGTAAGTGTTTTCATTTCTGGAGTAGATTTCAGAAGGCATCTTATTAGCAACTTCTGCCTACTTTTGTCTGAAATCTACTCCAAAAGCAGAAACGTTTTTATGACATATGATCGAGGCTAGATTGTAAAAATGAGGAGACAACAAACGACTTTTCTAATGGATAAATAGTAAGCTTGAGATAGAGACTGGAGAAAAAAGCAGACGTCTTATCCGCCGCCGTAAATCTAAATGGCCCACACATATCCTTTAAACGAAACAAAATCTAAAAGTATTTGCTTATAAGGATTTCCTCTAGTCATCTGGAGAATAGAGACCCTAGTATAAACCAGTTAAAACTGTAGAGTAAATAGAGAAATGAAATGTAACCAGGGGCAGCAGACATCTGAATATATAGGGCGAAACAACCCCACACTTAATGAATAAGATCCCCCCCTAAAACAATATGATACAGAAACGGTGTCAAATCAGCATAGGGTTTCCAATTCGCTAATATTGAGAAAAGAAAAAAAAAACTTCCTACAACCCTAGAAAGTGTATTTGTTTTCTAAATCATATCAATATATCATCTCCAGTAGTATTAATATACATTCCTTAAATATCCTCATGTGCAATTTCAGCTCAACCAATATATTCAGCAAAAAATGCCTCACATATTTGGTCATGCTAACATTTTCATTTTGTAGTTAGAATCCCAGTATTCAAAAAGTGATCATGAGAGACACTTTGCATACTTGGGAGCAAAAGTGAGTGAAAAACCACAAATGTGAATACACATTTTAGAAACATATACTTAGCTCTTTTGCATGGGGATGTTTGATCTCAGAAGTTAACAGTGTAAACATGTAACAAGAACAGCACATTCATTGCATGTAACTCAACTGCCCACCTTCACTAAAACAACTAAAACTAAATAACTGTGCACTAAAGATAAATAAATATAAGTTAAACAGAAAAATGAATCCGTAAAGATACTTGAAGCTCAGTGGAAGGAGAAGTCGTTTTTGTTAAAGGCTCATGGCAAAGAATTTTTAGGTCTTTCCCACTGCCCTATACAAACTCCTGTGTGCTTCAAATCATCATAGCATCAAAATCAAGATTGATTCCTTTTTCACAATCAACTAAAAACTCCTGGGAAAAATAATCTTGAACTAAGATGATGATTCAGACAAGAACAGCAATGATTTAGGCTTTAGTCTGTGTAACATTCAGATCATTGATAAAATCTCACCGATATCCACAAAGATATAAAATTTATCATTGTTAGCCATATTAAACAGGATTATAGGTACTGGTGCATTTGCATAAGAAATATAAGCCTTGATTTGAAGATCAATTGGGATAAAAAGAAAACAAATTGCAAAGAATATAAAAGGAAATAAATTGCAAAGGGAAGCGTAAGATGCTTCAGACATCCTAGGAAGGAATAAAGCAGCATCAGCTCTCAAGCCCAGCGAAAGGCAAAGCACTTAATCAGCAACTGCGGATGTTCTTGAAAAAATTCCTTAGATTTATCATCATAAGCAATGTGCTAATAAGCAATGTGCTAAAACGTATGAAAGCATTCCAACCAGAAAAGATAATAGAAGATCAAATCGAAAAAAACAGCAAGTTAGCAACTATCTCTTACGAGGCCAAAAACCAATTTTCAAGATTAAAAAAAAAAAAAAAAAAAAAACTTTTGATGAGAAAAATGGAAAGATGGGAATGGATCATAACCTTCATCACAACATTCCTCACAAAACAAAAAATCCAAGACAATGATAATCTTCTTTTGTCTTCTAGATCAATAACAAAGAGAAATTTCATTTTATGCCCCAAATTTTCCCACATGCAACAATTGAGCAGAAAAGTTTAAAGAACAAAATGATTTCGCTTCAAGGGACCGAGCCAAGGAGAACTAATATGAACAATGGTCAGATAATGAAGCCAAATGGTTACAAAAACAAACTAAACAGGTTTGGGGAAGGAAGGAAATAGCACTAGAATGAAAAAAAAAAATCCTATCCTAGGTAGAAGTGTTTAGATGGAGACAAATTAAAAGTAGAAGATGAATTTAATCAAGTTTTTCAAAACTAGAATAAATATCGTTTTTATTCCAGTACAGCTTATTTCAGAGAAAGATTGATACAGGCATATCGCTTCATGGAACGAGTCAACAAGGAACCATAAATAATCCTGCTGACCAGATTACGAAGCCTGCAATTGTTAATTGATTTCTAATTGGATTCTTTTCCATCAACAGCTAATTCATTAACAACATAACTCTTTACTGAAATTTCTTTATTTAAATATGATTATGATTGTAAGGTTTCCAGACAAATCAATCCATTAGACTAAAAACTTCTAAAGTCAGGTTCAGACACTAACTTCTGCAACATTTTGTACAAATCCTAACCCATTGCATACATCAAAATAAATCAATATCAATTTCTTGGATTGTAAAATCATAAGCTAGATTAAAACAACAGAACCACACATTCCACAATTTTATAAGCTAGATTCATTGTCCTACGATTCAATAAAAATTGGATAAACACAGAACAGTGAGAATAAGAAGAACAAACCTGTTTGCCTGTAGTAATTATCAAAGATCCTAGGAGAGTTGTGATAATTTGCATGCTCCTCAAAGAATTACTTATGATGTAGGAATTGAGAAGCATGCAAATGATCATAACTCTCTAAGGATATCCGTAATGAGGTCTGATTCTTCATCTCTTCGGGTTTTTTCCTTTGCCTCTCTCTTGGTGGCGATGGTTGTGATGGAGGCGGTGTTAGGGTTATGGCGACTCCCCAACGTCTTATCCTTTCTCCATTATAAGCAATTTGCAGGTGAGAAAAGAATTGCATTCCCGTTATTACCCTTGCACATACCCCAAGAACAGGAAAGTAGAAGCTCTCGTGAGTCTCGTCGGGCTTATTTGTGTAGTGCAGTGCTGCTGCTCATGCTCCCTGATCCAAAATACGCCACAAGGCCAAAATGCACATCATTGCACCTAAATTTTCGGTCAAAAATCTATGGCATCGCATGTATCATAAAACACCCCAGGTGGTAGGGTGTCTTTAACTTACATACTCATACGGAGGATTAATATAGCATGGGCGTAACTGTAGCATAATGATTGTGTATTACAGAGTCGCTGGCCAAGTCAGTACTCTGTAGTAATTGTGCAATGCAAAGCTATAATAGTGCAACGCAAGCCATAATAGCAGTATATTGTATAAACTGTCAAGCACTAAGATAGTGGCACCCTGCAGGGCCAGTGAGGCGCAAGAGCGGCGCTACACTGTAAAGACATTTGGCTAAGGAATGAAGCTTATTGGCCAACACAATGAGGCTTCATTAAGGGAAAGGCAAGACGAGGCCAAAGTGACAGATACAATATGCGATGTTAGCATCGATGCATATCCATGGAATTAAGTTGGCCCAAACTCAAGGATGATGCAAAATGATAGAATATAGTAAGAGTTGGTCTATGGCATTGGTTCAAGGCTGGCCAAAGCTTGAACAGTGCAAACAAGTTGGTAATGCAAGAGTTGCATTGTTGTTGTCAAGCTAATTGGCGTAGTGAAGCATATATGACGCATGAGTAACTAGAGTGAGCTTAAGGAGCTGTCCTCGATGTTTGAAGCTTAAGAATTGTCTGTGCATTATCTTAGAGTGATAAGCATGCAGGGTGATGTCTTTTCAAATGGTTGTAGTAATAGTGGTAAAAACTAGGTTCTTTTCGAACTTGTGAAGGCAATAATTTTTTTTTTTTTAAAATAAATTTTAGAAATGAAGCAAAAATAGCAAAGTGATGAAAATATTTTTGGAGAAACTGGGGCAAAGGATTCCACTTTTTCTACCAATTTAAAACGATATTCCTATTATTATTATGCAAATTTTTCCTTTTTAAGTAATTTTAATTATTGCAAAAATTGATTTTATAAAAGAATAATTGTAAGTCGAAAGCATGGAATATCAAGAACACTAAGTTAAGCATATCCCATCAATTAAAATAACAATTACTTAATAAAAATCCTTGGGAAAACCCTTTTTTACTCAAGGAAAATAATTAAATATTAGATTGCATAAATAATTAAAATAGAAATTACCATTTTTTTCATTGGCGGAAAAGCTTCCTTCGTTGCCCCAGAGAATGGGTTTAGCTCATCATGGTGAAATACCTCTCAAAATATTTTATTAAGCTCAAGGTGTGTTTACAATGAAGAAAATTATAATTGAAATCGGGTTTGCAACGCATATACACTGCCGTTACAGAAACGATACAAGCAAAGTGATGTTTTCTGGTTGAATGCGACCCACGACTAGGTGTCGTTAACGCTGGCGAAGAACGACTGCTGTTGCGAGTCCGTTTTTCGCGTTCTTCCTTCTTGCAGCAGCAGAAACTCTTTTTTCTGGGAATTCTTCTCACGCATCTAGTGGTCTCTCTAATGCTATATTCTATCTCATATCACTTGATCCCCCTTCTAGTCGACCAAAGGAACCTATTTATACCCAACAGCGAAAAAAAATCACGTTCATTAACTCTCCATGATCCTCCATTACTCGGACAGTAAAGAAGAGAATATTTCCATGCATGATATGATTTTTTTCCCGTTTAACTCTTATACGCGTCTTCTCTATTGTTTACGAAATCTTCTGATCAATGTAGATTATACTCCCACGACAAATCTTCTCCAAGGCAACACGTATCTTCTTAGAATATCAAAAATATCTCGGTCCCTGCTGAACTCTAATCTTGGATTTCTGGCCCAATTTAGTCGACCAAATCGCTCTCATAAGCCCTGTTTAACCTTGACAGGCCTAGCCCAAGAGAATTCAGCGATTGAATCTCTTTAAATCCAGTCCAAAATCGATGAGAAAATCTGCCAGAGACATGTTATTGGTTTCCCGCCAAAACAGAAAATTTGAATGATGAAGATGGTGTCCCCCTAACCAAACCGGGGGTGCAAATAGCAGGAACCAAACTGAGGTTCCCCTTATCCAAAATGAGGGTTCCTTTAGTACTTTTCTCCCGGGGTCCGAAAAGCACTTTTCGAGCAACTTTTTCCACACAAGTGTATTTCTCCAAAATCACCTACAAACACATAAAACATCAAAATTAGTACAAAAATCGAACACTAACAATACAGTATTGAGATCAAATTAGACACAAAAATGTGTCTATCAAGTACCCCAAAACTTATTATTTGCTAGTCCTCGAGCAAATCTAATCTAGAAAAATAAAATGACTACACTTAGCACATGCAGCAAGCCGTTAAACCACTAGGTGGCCCTAGTGGCGGAGTGTTGTCTCCGGAGGTGTACCCACAAAACCTTTACTCCAGACCCTAGCTATCTATGCAGAACCTTTGGAAGACACTAAAGAATCTCCTTAGTTGGCATACAATGATTGACTATAAGAGGAAGTACCCTGATGCGAAATTCCAATTGTTGTACACGAGTTTGCACTCAAGCATACTAAAATTCATATAAAGTGACAGAGCTCTACTCAGATAGTTTCTGGACATCATAAACGGAGTCAACCAATCACATGGAAAGATTTAGAAGATGGATAAAGAGAAAAATCGATGGTTTAAAGTGAATGGTGTTTCTAATATCTGTCTGAAGGCCTCTGCCAAAGTGAACCTAACCTAAATGACTGAGATACTTGTCTGACTAATATCAACACACTGGCATATACAAGGGAACCAGTGGTCAATAATCTTAACTCTAGGTCAACACAACTGGCATATATAAGGGTATAGTGGTCGACTTTATTGAATTTTATTCCGTTTGGTCTAATGGCCAGGTCTCAATTTTTTTTTTAATTATTATAAAAGATGCCACTAAGGCTATATTTAAGAAAAAAGAGTTAATTACAAAGATCTGGCAGGGAGTCGAGCAACAAGTTGTGCTCCCACACCTTTTTGAATAATAATACCTAATCTATGGAAGAGAGAACTACACAAGTTATTATTAACATCATGACTTGCCATACAGTTTTTCAAACGATTTACAAGGACGATAATGTCATCACCTAACTCACTTAAGGTTGAGAAGGATAGAACCCCAAATTCATATCCATGAGTCAGACATAGACTGGCGTATTTGTTACGTTTGCGAGTAATAGCTGCTGATATTGCATGCCCTGGAGTGAAGGACCGATTCCCACCTTTATAAAATGGTGAAACACCTGTCACATCGAAACATGTGTCTTTGCCATTCTCCCAATTGTAGACCATAATATCTGCTGGTTTAAGGGGTGTGTTCGTGTTGGAGGTAAGTCCTATCGAAGCTTCCTTCCTGGCTACTACTCCGGCTTTATAACATAATTCCGCAAAGAGGTCTCGTACCATATCATGTCTGTATTTCAGGCCCACTTCGCTTGCACAATGGATTGCGTGATCACCAAAACGATCCATTTCGCGTTTACAGCATGAGCATGTACTATTCTCTTCAAAAAGGGGGATACCCAGTCGTTATTGAAGCACTGATCTGAACTGACGTGGCCCGATGGACTGGTTAATACCTTGAATTGGAATAGCTTTTAAATAATCCTGTGCGTGTGGTTTTTTGTTACATTGCCATAAGATTGAGTCCCTCGTAGATAACGTGTAAGAAGTGCGTATGTTCCTAGTGACTACTTCAAAATAACGACTCGCCAGTTGATGCATAGGATGTGGGGGTGAAATCGTTAATGTTAAAAGTAGCAGGGCATAAGTCACAGGTACTTACGTAATCATCTAGTGCTTCTTGGAAGTTTGGACTCGGGTCTGCCATATACTGAAGGATGGAGCTTTGGAGTTGTCTTGTTTGGAGGCTTGATGCAGTATAGCAATACTTGGTGGTATCATCCATGGTGTATATTCCCAAACCTCCATCAGCAAATGGTAGAGTAGCGATCCTCTGCTGTAATGGACCGAAACCTGGTCCATCTCCTGTTATTAGATGCTGCAGAAAACGGATAAGGTGCTGATCGAACTGAAGTTTTGAACGCTGTAGTACACTTGGTCTGGTTGTTTGCATCGTGAAATAAAGCTTTGAGACGCCAGCACAGTTGCGTAAGAGTAAGAGCTCGCTTTGTGGATCTTTAAGCCTTTTAATGTAGTCCATTAGATGTGTAGTCTTATCAATCCTGGCTGAGATGATATCACTGCAGTATTGGTTGTTTGTACTTACAGGTCCACCTAATAGTTTTACTCCATCAACAGGTCTTCCAACAACAGATGGGAACACACCATCTTCACAATATCTCGGGTCTGTTGTAGGCCAAAAAATTTCAGTCTTCCTAATGTTTAGGCATAATCCTCTTGCTGGACCATCTTGTTGTAAGATCTGCAGGGCTTTTGCAACTTCCAGTGTGTCTCCGATTAGAGTGCCATCGTCTAGATACCACGCATGAAGATCCAGCTTGCAAGTGGAAGATATTTTGGTTACAAGAGGCTGGGGCACCAGGGAGAAAATCAATGGACCTAAGGGATCTCCCTGTTGGACGCCTTGTGCAGAAAACAAGATGGATTCATTGTAGTACAGTTTTGCTGGCTGTGCATAACAAAACTCGACCCATTTCGAGATGCTTGGACATCTGATACGCACCTCGTTGATCATGGCAGTTCTGTCGACAATGTTGAATGCATTAGTGAAGTCGATCATTAACATTGTTGTGGTGTTTTGATCTCCTTTAAGCTCTAACAATCTATTGACAGAATGTAAGATGCCTTCACCTCCGCAGGGGATTCCTACCCCAAACTGGTGGTTGCCTAGATAAACTGTCATGTCTTTGAGTACAGATGTTGCTGCTAGTTTCGAGCATAATCTTCGCCAGATCGTTCCAACAGCAATTGGCCGTAGACCACCACCAGGTTTGAGCAGAGGTGTCAGTGGTGCGCTGGCGATGTATTCTCCCAGAGTGGACGGGCATTTGCCAGCAAGCCAGAGATTGATGACACCGGTAATTGACACAAGGAGTTCATCAGCCACTACTGTTGCCGCGCCACTGGTTGCATCTAGTAAATGTTGAGCTCGAAGTCTGTATCGACCACATGAAGTGACTTTTGGGAAACTTCTCAGAGCTTTAATCACTTCATGTACAGTTACAGACACAGCATCTGCATTAGGATTGTCAGTTGGGATGATATGAGCCCTTGCTTGTGGGTGTTTAAGTTTTAGTTTGTGGAGAGTATCTGCATTGGATTCAGAAACCCCACTAGAAGATAGAATACGTATTGCAGCAGTGTAATGTCCTTGGCTCAGTTTCTTATTGCATGCTTCTGTGTTGGTTTTAGGCTTTTTCTTCTTTGCAGGATTGCGTCTCTGCTGCTGCGTTTCTTGTTCTTTGATCTTATCTAGTAGGCACTGAATAATAGAGATACACCCACCTGGTTGGCTCCATTCTGTCAGGGATTGATTGATAGCAGCAATTTGAAGTTTCTTACGTGTTCCGGACCTTTCTTCAGATGCATTGGTTGGCATGTACAGATTAAGTGTACAGATTGGAAGTAATAATAGTTGTAACCATGCCGATAGGTCGTGGTATTTGTTAAGAACTCTGTCTAATGCTGCCTTGAGAACCCTAGAAAAATGCAGTCTGCATGGTGGTGGAATGCATGTTGTTGTGGTTATCCGCTTCTGGTAGACTAAGTTTAAAAGTTCTAGAGATAATTCATGTGTTTAGTCTGTTACAGGGGTTGTAGAAGAGGATGCTCCAATCTCTTCAGTTCCAGGGGATGCAACCACAGGTTTAACAATCCTGTATATTAGAATATCATTGTTGGGTCTGGTAAGGATGTTTCCATTATGTGGACGGCATGGTCTATTCCAAGATTGTATCTTCATGCATTCTCCACACAACCACATCTGTAACTGAACCAAAAGTCGTTCCCATGCAATATAAACAGGTTCATGGATTCTGATACGTTCTTTGCAAAGAAGAATATTGCTTGAGGAGTGCCATTGTAGATCAAGAATGTGTCTTAGGATTGATGTCTTAGCATAACCTCTGCCATTAACACCATCTTGGCATTCTTCGAAATTCTTGTAAGGGCAGTGAACCATCATGTCATCAATATGTTCTTCGTAAGAGAAAGAGTGATCACTAATGGGGACATTATCTTCAGTTTCATAATCCTGTGGACTAGGGTTTCTTCGTGTCCTAGTCATTGCAGAAACTCACGTAACTGTTGTAACTGCTAAAAAGATGGCAGTGGTGAGTGCGATGGCAGTGAAGGGGATCCTGAACAACTGATGCAACAACAAATGGCAGTGGTGAGTGCGATGAGGAAAGTGGAAGATGATACTAATTCAACAACAATTATAGACACAGAACGTAAGTTACAGGAGATGCATAAAACTATGAAAACCTAGGGGATAATACTATGAAAAGATGCAGGGCAAGACGGTGATGAAGAAGGTATAAGATGGGTGAAGTTTGCTGATGATTGAAGGTATAAAGTAATTATTATTATTATTATTACATGAAACTAGTTGGAAGCCTAACAAGCTAAGCTCCAAAGACGTACTACTACATGAATCCAACAGGTTGTCGTGCTAGCCTACCAGCGAGCCTCATGAGAACCAGCCAAGGGAGCCGAAGCGGCGGACTGGGGGGCCGATTATGTCGCGAGGGGGGAAAGCTAACTCTACCTTCCATGTTAAATTCTGCAATATTTTGCCATCTGGGACTCGAACCTGGGACCTCCTGGAGCGCATGAGACTTTGGGGAACGGGGATGACCAGCTGAGCTAGGGGCCCGTTCTATTCCACGATAGCAATGGTAACAACTTGAATCGTGTGCCCCACCAAATCACTTAAAAAAACAGAATGATTAGGATTCAACGAGATATGGCGAAACTACCATGTTTTTTTTTAATTCTAACACCTGAGCTTTATGCTTTTATGAATAGACTCTTTAGATGTTTCCATCTAATCAGATTGGTTCCTCAACTCCTATAACCAAGATGTTCCCATCCACTTAGATTGGTTAGTGCAAACCTTAGTAAGCATAAATTTCTAGGCTCTGGAGTTTAAGCTAACAAAAAGTTTCTTCCCCACCCCCAAACTTAAATCTAACATTGTCCTCAATGTTCTAAAGATGAAGTTAAAAGCATGAACAAGGAGAAACTGATACCACTAGAGGGAAAAGAAATAAGGAAGGATATTACCGTATCACATGAGCGCGGGAGCCTCCCAATAAATGCTAAATTTATAGTCATTAGCTAGACATCAAATACCTCTAAGGGAATTGTCACCTTCCAAAGTCGTATACCAATAGTCGAAACAATTGTGGGTCCACAAGACCAAATAGAGCTAACACGAGTATGAGACAACTGCACTGGATTAGAAAAATGAACAGAAGGAGTACGTCTTCATCTAAGGTTTTTGTCAAGACAACTGGGTTTGCATGATTGAGCTTCATATGTGTGTCTCGATAACTAGAGTCATCCGAAAAATGGGTCTCTAATACCTGGGTTACCTCCTGGACAGTATCAGGAGGATCGTGTTGCGGAGTCTGAACAGACTCTAGTAATATCTCAGACGTACAAGACTCGAGTCCCAAGTTAGGGACTCGACTTTGGGATACTTGACGATCACAAGAATCATCACTACCCTCAGATAAGCCTATAATTATTGCTTGAATTTCCGGATCTTCCCAGTCCTTAAAATACTCAAGAGATTTTTCTAGTTTGCTACCCCCAAACTTAGGGTTTTCACTACTCTCAGACAATCCTCTAATTATTGCTTGAATTTCCGGATTTTCACAGTCCTTAAAGTACTAAAGAGATTCTTCTAGCTCTCCGCCCCCAAACTTAGGATTTTGGTTGTCTCTACATAGACTAGTCACAATATTCCTAATTTCTAAACCATCGGGTTCTTGAAAAAGGTCAATTGCTTTCTCTAAGTTGTAATCAGGTAGTTCATCTTCAACTTTCTTCATATCTGCTATGGTCCACTCTAAAGTGTCCTTATTTTCTTGAAGCACGGTCTCTGGCCTAATTTCCTGATCACTATCCAAATCGGAAGCTATAATCACAGGAAAAGACTCGGGTGGGCCTAAAAATGTATAATTAGGCTTCAACTCAGGAGGCTCTTTTAAACAAGGTATTAAGGTAGATTCATAAGCTAGTAATGTTTCAAACCTATCTTTCCATATATCAATATCTAACACAGGAATAGAATCCAATAGAGAATTTACTTGTTCAATGTTGCTATCATCGTCGAAATCCAGGCTAAAATGGGATAGACAACTCTCTAACGGACCTTCCGATACAATGTTTGGTAATGGCTCCTGAACTAAGGTTCCTATCATGTTCACCTCTTCAATATATGTGTTATCTAGATCAGAATGTAGCTTGTTCACATTAAAAATATTCAGCTCAATAGTCATATTACCAAAAGATAGGTTCATGATACCATTTCGACAATTTATGATTGCATTAGACGTAGCCAAAAATAGGCGACCTAAAATCACCGGTATCTGGTTCTCTGGGTCAGGGACATGTTGGGTATCTAGGATAATGAAATACACAGGATAAATAAACTTGTCGACCTCAATAAGAACATCCTCTATCACACCACGAGGAATTTTAACAGACCTATCAGCTAACTGGAGTGTTATCTTGGTAGGTTTCAATTCTCCAAGTCCTAGCTTTAAGTACACATGGTATGGTAATAAATTCACACTTGCTCCTAAGTCAAGTAAAGCTCTTTCTACCCGGTATTTTCCTATCGTGCAAGCAATGGTAGGTGCACCTGGGGCTTTATACTTAGGAGTGGTATTCTGAATAATCGAACTTACATGACAAGCTAGAAAGGCATTTTTAGGGACACTAAGCTTTCGCTTTCGCGTACACATATCCTTGAGGAACTTGGAATAAGACGGTATAGTTGCCTAATTGCCTCTAGTAACGGAAGGTTTATAGTAACTTTCTTAAAAACCTCAATTATGTTATTGAAGTTGGATTCATTTTTCGTTGGTGCTAGCAGCCGTGGGAATGGGGCTCCGGGAACGAAGTCAGGCTTAACATGACCCTCATTGGTCTCTTTAGAGACTCTATTAGTCTCTTCATTATCTGGCTCAGCAGGGTGAACTACAGCATGTTCACTATCAGGTATGACAACCTTGTTGTCAACTTTCTTTCCACTCCTAAGGGTTGTAACAAAATTCACATGATCAGATGATCTTCCTCCTATGTCATGAACTCCTCTAGGATTAGGTTGTGTCTGACTAGGAAAACTTCCATTATCTCTCTCTCTTAGAATTTTAGCCATTTGGCCAATTTGAAGATCTAACCTAGCAATAGCCTTGTTACTATTTAGGAAATTCTGATTATTTTCCTCTCGAAAACTATCCTGGTTCTTTATTAACATATCTTGGGTCTGTGCGAACATCTCCTGGATCTTTCGTAATATATTAAGAGATTCCTCCACGCTAGTTAGTCTATTCTCAGAGAGGTTCTGGAATTGGGCTTGACCTGAAGAGTTCTTATTATAACCAAAACCTGGGGGAAACTGAGAATTACTAGACTTGCCTTGACTCTGGCCCTTAGACCAAGAGAAATTTGGATGGTTTCTCCAACCAAGGTTGTAGTTTTATGAGTACGGGTCAGACTTCCGACGGTTCTCGAATCTAGTGTTGTTATAGAGAGCATTGGCTTGCTCTTCGGTATTCTGGCCTTCCCAAAAAGGCTCCAAACTATCACTAGTGTGACCCAACTCTAAAGCTTCTAGCCTCTTTGCTATAGCAGCAATTTTAGCATCAGACTCATAGGATCCTTATACCCTATTAACATTTCCTCTATTTAGAAGAATTGTTTTCTTGGGCTCCCTATTATTTTCCCATTACTGAGTCTTTTCGGCGATTTCATTCAAAAATGTCCACGCCTGCTCAAAAGTTTTATTTTCTAATCCACCAGTACATAAAGATTCAACCAGGGTAGTTGTCGAATAATCTAAACCCTCATAAAGGATCTGAACTATCTTATCCATTCCTAAACCATGCTGGGGACTTTGAGATAACAAGTCATTAAACCTTTCCAAATACCTATGTAAAGATTCTCCCTCTTGTTGATAAAAAGTACATATCTGCGTCCTAATAGACGATATTTTGTGCCTATGGAAAAACTTCTGTAAAAAGGCATATGTAAGTTGGCCATAGGTCTCTATTGACTCAGGAGGCAAACTGTATAACCAAGATTTGGCTTTATATTTTAAGGAAAAGGAGAATAACCTAAGTTTCAGAGCATCATCATCTAGGTTTTTAATTCGTAGAGTACTACAAATTTCGTCAAATTCCCTAATATGAAAATAGGGGTTTTCATTTTCTTTTCCTAAGTAGATTGGGAGCATCTGTAAGGTCCCAGGTTTCAATTCATAAATTGCCTCAGTCTCAGCTAACTTGATACATGACGGACGAGAGGTCCTAGTTGGGTTTAACAAAGCTTTCAAAGTTGTCATTGTTGGCACAACCGAAGTACTAGGGGTACTTTCGTCACTCAGAGATAAGTTCTCAGAACTGAAATTTCCGAAAACATGGCTCTCAAAAGAAGAATCTTCGATCTCCCTGCTTATACCAGAAGAACTACTAGGTTTTTCGCTAATCAATCTACCTAGAGTATCTCTTTTCCAAGCCCTTTCAGCAAAATTGGGCATACACTAAAAAGAATTCAAAAAGAATAAAAATCCTAACAAGGAAGGTGGTTCTAGCAAACACACAACAGACTGACTCGACTCCACCAAAGAAAACCTAAAGATTTCTAGCAAACCAAAAGCATGATGGCTCCACTTAGATTGTTTCTAGACTAGCTTCTATCTCTCGAAGGGGAATTCGTTACAGTTTGAGCAACCCCTCTGGATCAATCCGAGCTAATGTGAGATGAAACTGAGGCGAGGGAAGCTCAATGGAGATTTGATACCCAAGGCCTCACCGGCGTTACAAGGCGGCTTGTTTCAACTCCCAGAAGTCATCATGAACTTTGAAATTGCTTAAAAGGTAACCAATATCCTTCGAAAATTTTTCCTAACAAGCTCGATACCCTATAGGTCTTTTTCTAATCAGATTTTAAAGCTTGGGTTCGCGTTAGGTTTTGTTTTCCTAAAACGGTCAAGAAGGGAACGGTGATGAAATCCGAACCCTTATCTTGTTTAGGCCAGACCTTTCCCTTTACTAGGAAAATAAAGAAAGTCTGGTTCGTCCTCAAACAATTATCACCTTAACGAAAACAGTAACTCGCTTGCAGGGGATTCGCAAGTGTTTCTATTGGACTTACCTCCCGTACCAGACGGGGGATGAACCATTGTCGGCGACTCGGGCCACGACTCCTATGCCGTGTGCGAACCCGAGGGGCCGAGGTGATATTGTAATCACCGTCCTTCTCTGCACACAATTTAATAATATATTTTTTTTTATTTTTTTATTAATAATAAGACCCTTCCGTAGGGTTAAAAAAATAGAAAGTCCAAAAGTCCAATTTAAAGTTCAAAAAGAAAAACAAAATTACAATTTTCCTCATACAACTCTAAAAAAAAAAAATAAATAAAAATTAAATCCTAAAACTGTCTTCCTTTCTCCTCTTTTCGCTTTAAGCTTTAAGCTTTTTCCTCTCCAAGTCCTTAGTTTTAACTTCGAACCTGCAAAATAAAGACAAAAAGAAACGTAAAAAGGAACAAACAATTTTAAAAAAATAATAAACCTAAAAAAAAATTCTACCTAAGCACAGGTCCGCGTCGGCGGCGCCAAAAATTGATGTCTTTTCAAATGGTTGTAGTAATAGTGGTAAAAACTAGGTTCTTTTCGAACTTGTGAAGGCAATAATTTTTTTTGTTTTAAATAAATTTTAGAAATGAAGCAAAAATAGCAAAGTGATGAAAATATTTTTGGAGAAACTGGGGTTAAGGATTCCACTTTTTCTACCAATTTAAAACGATATTCCTATTATTATTATGCAAATTTTTCCTTTTTAAGTAATTTTAATTATTGCAAAAATTGATTTTATAAAAGAATAATTGTAATTCAAAAGCATGGAATATCAAGAACACTAAGTTAAGCATATCCCATCAATTAAAATAACAATTACTTAATAAAAATCCTTGGGAAAACCCTTTTTTACTCGAGGAAAATAATTAAATATTAGATTGCATAAATAATTAAAATAGAAATTACCATTTTTTCATTGGCGGAAAAGCTTCCTCTGTTGCCCCAGAGAATGGGTTTAGCTCATCATGGTGAAATACCTCTCAAAATATTTTATTAAGCTCAAGGTGTGTTTACAATGAAGAGAATTATAATTGAAATCGGGCTTGCAACGCATATAAACGTTACAAACTGCTGTTACAGAAACAATACAAGCAAAGTGCTGTTTTCTGGTTGAATGCGACCCACGACTAGGTGTCGTTGACGCTGGCGAAGAACGACTGTTGTTGCAATCCGTTCTTCGCGTTCTTCCTTCTTGCAGCAGCAGAAACTCTTTTTTCTGGGAATTCTTCTCACGCCTCTAGTGGTCTCTCTGATGCTCTATTCTATCTCCTATCACTTGCTCCCCCTTCTAGTCGACCAAAGGAACCTATTTATACCCAACAGCGAAAAGAAATCACGCTCATTAACTCTCCATGATCCTTCATTACTCGGACAGTAAAGAAGAGAATATTTCCATGCAGGATATGATTTTTTTCCCGTTTAACTCTTATACGTGTCTTCTCTCTTGTTTACGAAATCTTTTCTGATCAATGTAGATTATACTCCCACGACAAATCTTCTCCAAGGCAGCACGTATCTTCCTAGAATATCAAAAATATCTCGGTCCCTGCTGAACTCTATTCTCGGATTTCTGGCCCAATTTAGTCGACCAAATCGCTCTCATAAGCCCTGTTTAACCTTGACAGGCCTAGCCCAAGAGAATTCAGCGATTGAATCTCTTTAAATCCAGTCCAAAATCGATGAGAAAATCTGCCAGAGACATGTTCTTGGTTTCCCGCCAAAACAGAAAATTTGAATGATGAAGATGATGTCCCCCTAACCAAACCGGGGGTGCAAATAGAAGGAGCCCAACTTAGGTGCCCCTTATCTAAAATGAGGGTGCCTTTAGTACTTTTCTCCCGGGGTCCAAATAGCACTTTTCGAGCAACTTTTTCCATACAAGTGTATTTCTCCAAAAACACCTACAAACACATAAAACATCAAAATTAGTACAAAAATCGAACACTGAAAATACAGTATTGAGATCAAACTAGACACAAAAATATGTCTATCACAGGGCCAAGAGGGCTGAACATTGGCGCGAGGCAGATTCAGTAAAGCACAACAAGTGGTGCAATACGGCTCAAGTGACGGTTACGAGTTGGTTAGGGGCTTCACAAGCGTTCCAGTGACGCATGATGAAGAACAACGATTATAAAGGAGTTTATAAGCGTGGGAGAAGAGTTCTAACTGCTGGAGAACAGGTGTTGAATGATTGGCGCGAGTTAGAGAAGAACTAGCCAGTTAGCACAGTTAGTGGCGGTTATGGAACTGCTCCATGGGACAGATGGTTGTCTCCAACGTGTGCGACGGTTGTGCACGGTTTGGCCTAGTAAAGTTGTTGTATAAATAGTTCTAAGGCATGGAAAATTCGGAAGGATTGCAAGGTTAGCATATGTAAGAGTGAGTTATGCATATGTGAGTGAATAGGGGAGTTTTGTAAGACTTAGGCTTGGTTCAAGGTGAACAAGTCTGTGTAAGTTCCTAAGTGGGCAAGTTTTGTATTTCTTCCCTTTGATGCAATAAAATGAAGTGATTGTGTCATGTTCTAAGTGTTCTCGGGTGGCTGATTGTTGTTGGTAAAGTATGACAAAGATTGAACGCATTATGGGGTGTGTTTGATGAGTTTTGGAGAAGCGAAAGAAGGCTGTAAATACTTCCACTGTTGACCTGAAGAGTTGGCTGTTATCATAGGTGCAAACTTACAAGGCTGAAGTGCAAGTGGTTGAAGTTTTATTCACAGAACCATTGTGCTGCCGGTTTACACTTTTGCAGAAAATTTTTGGGGTGTTTGAAGGTGTGACAATTCGGGTATCAGAGTTGTGTTTGGTACACAGTTCGAGTGTATTTGTTAGATAATACGCTGGTGCTTCTTTCCCTTTAAAGCTATTTTCCTGTGAGCAAGTAAGTGGCGCATTATTTTCAGAGTTTTTGCATTAGAAATGAGTTATAATGGCATGATGATCGATGAAGAACTACCGGGTACGTTCGATCAGCTTGAGGAATATGGTAATTTTGGTGATTTAACCATTGACTTTGGTGTTGATGGCGTTGAAAATCCTCTAGTTTCTGAAGATAAGGTCAGGCTAGACCTACTTGAAGAAACAACATCAGATTGGTTTAAAGAATTTGATTGAAGGGTAAGTGTTGTAGAAGACAAGGTGTCTGATACAACCCTTTTGAATAGCGAAACCAATTCTGAAGTGACTGAATTAAAGGTACAATTCAGTGACATAAAGACCATACTAACAAGCCATGCGAAGCAAATGTCATAGGAAGTGGCAGACATTCGCGGGTTAATCATTAACGACATGTTTTTAGGGGAAAACGTGCATGGAGAAAGATCAAGTCGAGTCTCTGAGCCGAGAGTTTACGCAGGTTCCAGAAATGCTAGAGAAATTGAGAATTTTTTGTATGACGTTGAGGCATACTTTGAGGCGAATGGAACTGGGGAAGAACAAAAAGTAACTCTCGCAGGCAATTACCTTGGTGGTGATGCAAAGGTTTGGTGGAGAACTATGCTGCAAGAAGATGAAGATGCTGGTTATGCCAATCCTATGTCATGGAATGACATGAAAGATAGGCTAAGATGTCAGTTCTGGCCAAGCAATGGTGTTTGGTACGCAAGAGAGAGTTTGTGTAGGCTAAAAATGACGGGCACACCACAGGCCTATGCTGAAAACTTCCTTGCATTGGAGAAAGAAGTACGTGGCATGAGTGAAGAAGATCAGAGGTTCCAATTTCTGGCTGGCGCGGGTTCGAGTGTGATTGCTGAACTCAAGAAGCGCAAATCCATAGTATCCAGGTGGCTATTCAAGCGGTAAGAGGGCTTACTAGTTGTACAACGACTGAAGATGTGAAAAGCTGTGAAGGTGAAGCCAAAAGGAAGGAAAAATTTGTAGGCAGTAAGCGCAAGCATGAGCCAAAGGAAGATGAATTATTCCCTTTAGACCGGAAGTATAAGGGATGTTTCATTTGCAAAGGCTTAGATTTCGCTAGAAGCTTTCCACTCAAGGCGCAACTTAAGGCATCAGTTGGGGATGATTATGGGAATCATTCTAGCAAGACTCGTGAAGGCCGAAGTGAAGGTTCAAGGAAGAGACCTCGTAGCGAAGTGGTCGCTAACTTCAATAAAAGAAACAAAACTAAAAACAAGTAAGTGTTGCTGTCTCTATTGGCGACACTTTAATGCCAAAACAAGAGTGTTTATGTCCTTGTTTTATGTAGCTTGAGTTTTTGGTTGTTGCAAACTCTGTACGTAGAGTTTGGTTGAACAAACTTTTATTTTTGAGTCTTCAAGTCTGTATGTAATTTGTTTTGGTGTAAGCAATTTTCTTTGTTAATGAAGTTTTAGCTTTCCAAAAGTGATCAGTGGTTCAATCATGTAATGGTACATGGTCTTGTTATATAAGGGCAGTGATGAATGAAGGTGTTTTCGTTTATAAAGTCTTGCCTCTTTATTATTTACGACGTAAAGTTAGTTCATGGGAAGATGCTGCAAGTAGCATACTTAGCCTAACGTATGCAATAACAAGACAAGTTGAAAGCTAAAAAGCAAAGCATACACAAGGGTCCTAGTTGATGTAGAAGTGATGTTGCTGTTTGGGGGATTACAAAAATGGCACGGCAGTAGATGGGTAACGACAGTGCAAGCAATGCAGCAAGTTAGAAATCACATCATCAGCAAGCATGAGTTGGGTCGAACTCATGGCCTTGGAGAAATACACATACTTTCCAGGCAACATGCAATGCAGTTCAAAGAAGTATTTGGAGACATATTGGCTTTGAAGGCATGGCACGTGGACAGCTAACCGGTTAGCTATGTTATGCCCAAAAAGATAGTTAATCACAGTTGCGTAGATGGGCTGTGCAACTCAATAGCTTTGTTGTATGGAAGTTGAGCAAAGAAAACTTGCAATTTCAGTTCAGGTATGCAAGAGGGCATAAATATAGAGAGTTTATACTTGGTGGCCACATTCAGAGAAATGAGTTCTTGAATGACGTTTGCATAGTCAGAGTGTAGCAAAGCATGAAGTATGGAATTCGGGCGTCTTATACAAAGAGAACAACAATTAATAGGCATAGGCTTGCAAAACTGATTGAAAATGAGGCCAAGTCGTTTATAAGTCCTTATCATGTTGAGTTAGATGCAAAAGGCGAAGTCGGGAGGCGAAATACTATGGCAATGATCGTGGTGATCAGATTAAGAAGAATAATTTTGTGCATACACTTAGGCGTAAATAATTCTAGGAGAAATTCAATCTAAAGGGAGTTATCTAAAAAGAATTTCAGGTTTGCATTTGGGTATTGATGCATGATTTGAGTAGCAGAAAAAGTGTAGTGCACGACGCCGAAAAGTAGCTCAAGTATATGAGATCAATGGCAAAGAATTAAAGCTAAGTGATGCGGATGCAATCGGAAGGGGAAAATTGGTTCAGGGTTTATCCAAGGAGAGTACGTCCGAATTTCAGAAAAGGTTCTGAAAGCAAGTGAAGCAAAGTTAAGAGAAGTATGGTGTTCATACTGGGTCGCGTTCAACGAGGGAGTTGAATGGATTAGGTGGGGGAGGTCTATAACATGGACGCAAGTGTAGTAAAATGATTGTGCATTACATAGTTACAGGCCAAGTCAGTACTCCTCCGTAATGGTGCAACGCAAAGCTATAATAGCGTAACGCATTCCATAATAGCGGTATACTGTATATACTTTCAAGCACTAAGATAGTGGCTTATTGGCCGATACAATGAGGCTTCATTAAGGGAAAGATATTTGGCTAAGGAATGAAGCTTATTGGCCGATACAATGAGGCTTCATTAAGGGAAAGGCAAGACGAGGCCAAAGTGACAGATGCAATATGCGATGTTGGCATCGATGCATATCCATGGAATTGAGTTGGCCCAAACTCAAGGACGATGCAAAATGATACAATATACTAAGAGTTGGTCTATGGCATTGGTTCAAGGTTGTCCAAAGCTTGAACAGTGCAAACAAGTTGGTAATGCAAGAGTTGCATTGTTGTTGTCAAGCTAATTGGCATAGTGAAGCATATATGATGCATGAGTAACTAGAATGAGCTTAAGGAGATGGCCTCGATGTTTAAAGCTTAATAATTTTCCATGCATTATCTTAGAGTGATAATCATGCAGGGCCAAGAGGACTGAACGTTGGCGCGAGGCAGATTCAGTAAAGCACAAGTGGTGCAATACGGCTCAAGTGACGGTTACAATTTGGTAAAGGGCTTCACAAGCGTGCCAATGACGCATGATGAAGAAGAACGGTTATAAAGGAGTTTATAAGCGTGGGAGAAGAGTTCTAACTACTGGAGAATATGTATTGGATGATTGGCGCGAGTTAGAGAAGAACTGGACAGTTAGCACAGTTAGTGGCGGTTATGGAACTGCTCCATGGAACAGATGGTTGTCTCCAGCGTGTGTAACGGTTGTGCACGGTTTGGCCTAGTAAATATGTGTATAAATAGTTCGAAGGCATGGAAAATTCCGCAGGCTTGCAATTTTAGCATATGTGAGAGTGAGGTATGCATATGTGAATGAATATGAGAGTCCTTGTAAGACTGAGGCTTGGTTCAAGGTGAACAAGTCTGTGTAAGTCCCTAAGTCGGAAATTTTTGTATTTCTTCCCTTTGATGCAATAAAATTAAGTGATTGTGTCATGTTTTAAGTGTTCCTGGTTGGCTGATTGTTGTTGGTAAAGTATGGCAAAGATTGAACGCATTATGGGGTGTGTTTGATGAGTTTGGAGAAGCGAAAGAAGGCTGTAAAGACTTCCGTTGTTGACCTGAAGAGTTGGTTGTTTGCATAGGTGCAAATTTATAAGGCTGAAGTGCAAGTAGGTGAAGTTTTATTCACAGAACCATTGTGCAGCCGGGTTACACTTTTGCAGAAAATTTCTGGGGTGTTTGAAGGTGTGACAATTAGCCTTTATGATTTCTATCGATTTTATAGCTTTTGGTATTAGAAAGATAACATAATTTAATACCAAAATTCCTCTGATAACTATGGCATTTTTCCAACAACTACCCTTTGAGATTCTTCGTATCTAATCTTTCATGGGCCCAATCCGAGATCCCGAATATGCTTAGTCACTTACGGTTAATATATTTTCATCGGCCCCATCTTTCTTCCCTCCTTTCATCTCATAGCTATCGGAAACCCATTAAATTTGAAGTTTTTTAAAATCATGTTATTCACATTAGAAACTACAACAATCAGAAATAATAATGGAATAAAAGGAAGACTTTATGTGCTGGATCAAAAGGATGTTGTTTTAAAAGGAAACTGTGCATGGACTTGTTTAAGGTCATCAACAGAAACAATCCTTTCTTCCATTGTTAGCGGAAAAAGATCAAGCAACTGAAAATAAGAAAACTAAGAGGTAAGTAATGTAAGAGGTAAGTAATCCTTTCTTAACTTTACGGTTGAAGTTATTTATGGAGACAAGGGTGATTATGGAATTAACATTTTTCGACATGCATAGGAATTGCTTCTCCAAGAAAATTCAAACTCCAACAAAATCTATCATTTCCAAGAGAAAAAACGAATTTCTAAAGACAATTGTACCCCTGTTAACTTGTATATGGGTATACAAGTTGACAAGACCCTTAAAAATTTAATGTCCTATGATTTGATACATGCGACTTAGACCTAAATTTGTCCGGTTAGAGCAAACGGGGTAGGAAAGAGAGCAAATTTTCCAATTACAGTTGACATGGCAAATGCTCAAACTATATAGGCAACAGTTCGAATTTGAATATTTGTCGATTTCGTCAAGTTGAATCGATCAGATGAACTTTAGCCGGTCGATCCTGAACCGAGACTCGGTTCAGGTTGAGACGATTGACCTATCCATAGTTGAGAACGACTATTTTAGCCCAAGTGTTTTTTTTTTTTTTTTTTTTTTGAAACTGAAGATTTAATTGATTAAGAATAAGAGCTTACATAATTTTTTTTCGTCTTGAAATTGATCTATGATACAACTAGGAAGTACTTATAACCAGACTCCACTCACTTAATTTATTTTTGCGGACTTTGACAGAATATCTGCTATTTTATTCTTCTCTTTTGACACGTAGGAACATTACCAAGAGTTAAAACAATTGAAAAATATTTTGATATTGATAAGCACGCAAGTACGACACTTTCATACCCACATTTATACTAGCTAGGTCTCAATATTTTGCTAATAATATCGCTTTTGAGCTTTTACAGGAAATACAATTAAAATCCTCTCACCCTGGGGATAAAAAGTTTAATAAACTAGACTGGAGTTGGCGACTCAAAATACCAAAAGAAAAGAGTCATTGGGATGCCATGGAAATTCATCTTCTCATTTGCCGCACCGCTTAGGCCACCCGTCGGCTAGAGAGGTTGATTTTCTTTGCCAAACATGTGAGCTGCACAAGGGAGTGAAATGGTGAAACATGGCTAAATCTACACCATATTTTTCTTGTAAGCTTCTTCTCTGTTTTCATCGAGAGAGAGAGGAGTAACAGTTCATTTCTTTACCAGCCTAAAGAGGATCTGGGTTCATTTCTTCTTCAAGTTGCCGCAACAACGAGAAAGGATCTGAAGCAGTAGGTTACAACAACAACAACAACAACAACAACTGAATTGTGTATCCAGGGTTTCGAATCGGTGAAGATTTCAGTCATGTCGGAGTTGAACCTGATGTCGTGAAGATTAAGAGCATAATTGGGAGTTTCAGCATCAAATGATTGAGAAACAGCACCAGCAGTATCAGGTATGAGATGGGCATCGATTGTTTATGATGGGAGAAGAATTAGATGACTAAAATATTGGCAGTGATGGCCTCTCCGAGGTTCTACAAAAGCAGCATCAGTAATGTAAATGGGCTCAGGTGAAATTTCGCAACTGAGGAACAACACAACAACTGATGATGTTTGGGGGTTCGATTGGTGCCAATTCTACGTAATTGAGAAAAGCCAGGAGATGAGAGTGAATACTGAGATTGATTAATTTGGGGGATTCAAATGAAGATGAATTGGTTGGGGATTCAACAACACTGTTACCTGATTTAGGTCATCGATTGTTCAAGCTAGGCTGGTGGTCCACTATTGAAGGTGATTTTGTTCATTCTTTCACTTTCAGTTGTTTGAATTCGATCTCTTCCTCCAGAAATACATACAACAACAATGATTCATGGTTGTAAAGGATGGGTGTTGGTTATGGTGGCTGTTGAAGCAGTTCTGAGATGTAAATGGAATATGGGTTCGATTTATAATTCAGTAGGTGTTGGGTACTGACAGAAACACGGAGAAGAAGATTGGCTCGAATTGATTTGGTGTTGGGATTAGTTTGAAGATGAAAATCATTAGCACATCTGTGTTGCACGCGGTGGTAGTTGTTGTTAGAGCATATCTCGGTCGACCTCGAATGCGTTGCTATATCAAGCATGTTTGTCAATGTTAATGATCAAAACTATGAGTCTTGATTTCTAGTATATTATAGCTAAGTCTCGGAATATGATAGAAAAGTGTAGTTGAGCTCAAGGACTTCATGGAGATTCACCATACAACGACGAAGATCTACTCAAGGAACCGTGGAACTTCATCAACAAAAAGGTATGTGGAGACTTGAACTTATCTATCACTCAAAAGTCTATCTATTCTATCTCCTACTTCTTATGAGACAAAATTCGTATGCTATATAGACTGGATCATACACACTTGACATTTCGAGCTGAGTATACTCTACTTATCTTTTTCTCGAAATCGTGTGTTGGTAAAGCGTTTCGCTTTGATCGGGTTTATCTTCACCTAAAGACGAAAGTCATGAAAAGTTTCAATTACTTTGGAAATTTCTATGACGAGAAAGGTCTGTGAATAACGACTAAATAACGTCCTATAAGAATGTTTCAATGGTTGGAATGAGAGTTTAGGTCTATATAACCAATGATGGATATAATCATTGTGCGGTAACACATATGTGCATAAGTCCTATTCCTTAATCCGAAGTTTTCTAACTTTGTTGATTGAGTGAAACCGGAGGAATTGGCTTTGCCAAGTCCGCGAACCTAGTCCGCGAACTGGCGGAAGTTCTCTTGCCGAGAATTTCTGCTGGGATTTCCAAAAACTTGTTTACGTGTTTAGTCCGCGAACCTAGTCCTCGAACTGGCGGAAGTCTCCTTGGCGAGATTTTCTGCTGAGTTTGGAAAACTCTGCCGGTTATCTTAAGTCCAAGAACTTGTTTGTGAACTTAAGTGGTTATGATCTAAAGATGCGCTCTGAACATGAAACTTAAATTACTAAGGAATGCTTTATGCAAACCGTGGCTATAAAGTTCATGAGGCGATTCAATCGAATCGAATCATATTTGTTTCAATTGTGTCTTGTGTAGTTACATAAGATCTCATAGCAATTGAAAAACTCTCTAACTAGTTCATTTGAGTCAGTTGAACTAGTTATGCTGAAGATGAACAAGGTTAATATGAAATGCTCATATGGTTAACCTTTTGGGTTACTATGTTGAACCAACATGCACGTACACGTTTGGGCATGGTTTTCACAAACCCAGTAAACGTCTACCCAAGTGTGTGTTACAAGCTAAGTTTTCGATCTAACGGTTGAGAAATATTAGCTTGAATCTAAATCAGGTTTTCATCTAACGGTGAATACGGATTGCTTTGTAACGAAGGAAAAACCCTGATTTGAAGGCTATATAAAGGAAACATCTAGCATTGGTAAAAACTAATTCCCACATGTCTGTGTGATACTAGTGCGCTCGCTAGAGTCGATTCTCCTTTAACCTTTGGTTTTCTTCTCTAAAACCAGGTTAACGACTTAAATAATTCATTGGGATTGTGAAGCCAGACCGATAATACTTTTATCGTAGTTGTGTGATCTGATCTTGCATCTTCTATCGTACGAGTACAATCTATTGATTTGCTTGAGATCGTGAGAGTTCTCCAATAGGCAATATAAAGAAGTCACAAACATCTTCGTCTCACTATTTATTATTCCTAGACATCTGCTTGTGTAGTCAAGAAAGATCGTTGAGAGGTGATTGATTAATCTAGGCTGTTCTTCGGGAATATAAGATCGGATTATCAATTGGTTACTGTTCACCTTGATATCATATCATAAGACGGAACAAAACCTAGGGTTTTTCCGTGGGAGACAGATTTATCCTTTGATAGACTTTTCTGTGTGAGACAAATTTGTTTTTTATCAAGTCTGCGATTTTGGGTTGCAGCAACTCTTAGTTGTGGGTGAGATCAACTAAGGGAATCAAGTGCGCAGTATCCTGCTGGGATCATAGGAGTAGGGAGTACAACTGTACCTTGCATCAGTGGGAGACTGATTGGGGTTCAACTATAGTCCAGTCCGAAGTTATCTTGTAGTAGGCTAGTGTCTGTAGCGGCTTAATACAATGTGTATTCAATCTGGACTAGGTCCCGTGGTTTTTCTGCATTTGCGGTTTCCTCGTTAACAAAACTTTTGGTGTCTGTGTTATTTCTTTTCCGCATTATATTTTTTATAATTGAAATAATACAGGTTGTGCGTTAAGATCATCAATTGGAAATCCAACCTTTGGTTGTTGATTAATATTGATTGATCCTTGGACATTGGTCTTTAGTACCGTTCAAGTTATTCCTTGTGTTTGATTAAAGACTCGCTATTGTTTTAGCTTGATTAAATTAAAACAAGTAGAGATATTAACTCCTTGAGATACTTTAATCTAGATTGAGTCTGACTGTCTAGTTGATTCTCTAACAAAGTATTTCGGAATTAGTCCATACAGATTGCTAAGTGAAATATTGGGTGGTGTTGGTAGACCCCCGCTTTTTCAATTGGTATCAGCGCAGGCAAACACGCTAAGACCTCATCAATCTGTGTTTGTAGCGATCTGACTCTATGGAAAAAGGTGTTATATCTATTAACGTGCCACCAGTCTTCGATGATCCAATTACTTATGGTGGACTATTGTTATGCGAGCTTTTCTTCAATCGCGTGATTTTTAATCATGGGTATATGTGGTTAATGGGTATAATGCTCCCGTTGTGGCAGTTGTAGATGAAAACATTCCCAAACCTATTGGTGAATACACTCCTGCCGAGATAAGTGCTGGAAAGCAAAATTCCGATGGTTTGAATGCCATTATACATGCCATTACCCCAAATCTTCAGCACCATGTGACAAATTGCACTAGGTCTAAAGATGGTTGGGACATCTTAGAAACCGTATTTGAATGTAACTCCAGTGAAAAGGAAGCTAGGATTCAAAACCTTAATTCCGATTGGGAAAACCTTCGTATGGAAGATGAAGATACATTTGATGAGTTTAATCACATAGTGTCTGAAATTGTTAATGCATCTTTTGCATTGGGTAAGACTATTCCAGAAAAGGACATTGTGATGAAAATTCTCAAATCGCTGCCATCTAGATACGAGTTTAAGAAGAATGACATCGTTGAGGGGAATAACCTCGATAATCTTTCCAGAAACACCTTGGTTGGGACGCTTAAGATCTTTGACCATGAGCATACATCCAAAATCGTTAAGGATGTTGCCTTTAAAGCACAAAAGAACACTAAATTACTTGTCAAAGGTAAAAGTGTTCATGTCTCTGAGGATGATCAGTCTGAGGATGATTTTTCAGATGAAGATCTTGATAAATCAGTCTCCTTGATCACAAGACAGTTTAGGGATCTTCTGTTGAAGAGAAGTAAACGGTTTTCAAGAGACAAACCTAGGTCATCAGACAAACCTCACGGTCGCGTACCTCCTAAAAACAGGGATGCTGACGAGGATGATGACGAGGACATGCCTCAGTGCTTTAAGTGTAAGGGTTTTGGCCATTTTGCTAACGAATGCCCAAATTGTAGAAAATACACTGGGAAAAAAGGTCTAGCTGTAACACTTGATGAAATGTCTGAAACCTATGATTCAGATGAAGATAGGAAATCAAGTGTAGGGATTCTTTGTAAAAACATCGATTTTGATACTTGTAGCAATACATATATCAACCTCGATGGGTTCGGAGAAGAAGGAAACCCAATCAAGCTGGAAGATTCACTGAATCCGATAACTGGAAACCCTATCAGTGATGTTTCAGGATCAACTGTATGTCTAGCTGCTTGCACATCTCAGATGCTTGAATATTATCCAAGATTGACGTGCTCGTTTTGTTCGATGAAGGGACACGAACTATCAAGGTGTTACAAATACAAGCACCAAATAAGGCACGCTAGCAAACTTCAAGGAAGAGCAGATCGATTAGCAAGGAAGCTGAAACTTGCTCAGAAGACCGCCGAGGTATGTAGAATCTTATCTTCATCTAAGAAGTTGGTTTCCAGGGATAGAATAAGACCATTTAAAAATAAAATATGGTCAAATCATTTTGATACACAGAGATCAGAGGATTCCTCCCATGAGGAAAAAGATTGAAAAATCGTTGTTCATCGCAACACAACTTGATTGTGTTGTTGGGAAAATCTTGTCTCATGTGCCTGATCGAAAAGAGACAAGATTGAGAGCTGATCCAGGCTTCAGAAAAGTTTTCCTTCTTTTCGTAGTTTTGTTATTTTCTGACTATCAAATAAAATAAAGGGTTATTATCGATAATTCTACTCTTTATAGGGTTTTAGAGTTGGGCGTATATGAACCTGTCAATAGGCTTCGAACATTACATTCCTTTCTCCTTTTAACATCCTTTATAAGACTGCTTGTTGAGTTAAGTGATTCTATCACACAAATCCAGTTGTTTATAATTGTTCTCAAAGCACTATGTCGTCAGATGGAAAGGATGTCAACATGATTGTTAAGCCTTCAATCAAGGAAAAATAAAAATCTCCTGTTTCTAAGTCCCTGAAAATAAAAAGAATAAATACAAGAAAACCCAGGGCTGCTCCTTCTAACTCTCAGAAGTTTTCCGATGTTCTTGATGAGTTAAAGGAAATAAGAAGGGAGATTTGTGAAATAAATACTTTCGTGTCTAAATCTTTGGAAATTCAGAGGACCCTAATTCGACCTCTTCAGCCAAGCCAGTTCGTGGGTATTGACACTTATCTTCGTGAACCTTATGTACCGATGGCTGTCGATAACAAGGAGTTCGGGAATGATAAAGAATTTCTCAAAGGAATTATTGCCTAATATGTCTTCTTTTTGTCTTAGTTGGAAGAATAACTAGTGATTTGAATAACAATGATTGTGCCTACACATAGCTATTTTTGTTTTCATCTTCTTGTGTTATTTTTTAGGTTTATTTGTTTTAAATTCTAAAAATATTTGGAGGATGATGATTATTGCAGTATTAATCTAATTTGAAGTATTGCAATATTTTTATGGGATATGGATTGTTTGCGTCCGTGAATTTGAAGGTCCCATATTTTGTCAAAAGTAAAGTCGTTCATAAATTGATATTCGTATTGATTAAAGGACGAATGGACTTTTGAAAAATACAAAATTTATGCCTATGCAGTCTATTAAAGGATGATGGAAAATATGATGAAATCTTTTGTAAGATAAGGATAAAGTCTATTATGTCGTTATGCATATAGTGATGGAAAATAGAATAGATCCTTGTATGGTATCCATGGTATTGATCTTCATTGATCCATTTTGTTATGTATTACCGTGAAGGCTCCATTGTGTGTATCATGTTGAGCACGATACAACTAAGTCGATTAATCTTGGCTTTTTTGGTTTTTCCATGAGATGCTATATGTTGAGCATTCTTGAACTAAATTAATCATCTTGATTGGTTATTTGCTCCGAAAGTATTCTTTTGTCGAGCAAATATTTTTACAATTAAATTGATTACTTCGGTGATTAGTTTGGTTGTATATTCCAATTAGATTAATTATAGGTTCTCTTGTAATTAATCTAGTTGAGTTTCCATATATTCCACAAGTTCTTGTGTTGAGCATATGAACGGCTATACTAATCATGTTTTATTGGTTAATGTATTCGTATATTCCATAAGGTTTTCCTTATGTTGAGTATTTGAACGGTTAAGTTAGTCATCTCCGTATGATTGGGTTAGTCGTAGCTCCGTAAGTTTACTTATGTTGAGCACAATCAATTAAATTGATCACTTTTGTGGTTTGATTTAGTTGCGTATTCCAATTAAATTAATCATGGGTTTACTTGTTATTAATTTGGTTGAGTTTTGAATATAGAAAATTATTCCCATGGTTTTTGGTGTCCAGTTAAAAATCCTTCTTTTCTTTCGAAATTAAGGTCGCTCTTGTTGTTCTTTCGGGAATGACATCAAATGGGGGAGAGTTCTTTTGAACTTGTGCTTAATGGTAATATCTTGCGGGGTGTGCTGCTGTGGAATTTTAAACAGGTTATCTTGTATCTTAAAACTCCTTGATGAATGCATTTAGCTTCGGCTTTATGATTGCATCTAAATTAAGTTGGTATGTATTTTTTTCTTTTATTCTATGAAATGTCTCTTGTGGAAATTTCATTATGATCCCGTTCTTTTACCTTTGCCAATTTTATTGACAAAAAGGGGGAGAAATAATGTAGTCCACACTACAAATACATATAGTTTTCGGATCACTATGTAAAGGGGAGTGGTTTCCATGATCCAGATGGAGTATTGACTAAGAGGGAGTGCTACATATCACCATATTATTGTTGTTAAAGTCGTGATGCAATTGGACTTTGATGTTACATAATGATACTATGACACTGTATAATAATGATCGAGAATCTCGATTTCTCTCATTTTTATAGATACGGATCTTCAACAACGGTGATGCTAAACTTACAACCTTTGGGATCATTGGAGTACTTGGAAGGACGAAGATTTCAGGGAACATTGAAGATTAGACTATGGAATAGGAGCCACTACAGTTTATCTTTTTTGTATTCCATATGTATTAATAGTTTTGTCACTAAAATGACAAAGGGGGAGATTGTTAGAGAATAGCTCGGTCGACCGCATGCGTTGCTATCTCAAGCATGTTTGTCAATGTTAAAGATCAAAACTATGAGTCTTGATTTCTAGCCTGCATAGCTAAGTCTCGGACTAGGATAGAAAAGTGTAGTTGAGCCAAGGACTTCATGGCGATTCATCATACAATGACGAATATATACTGAAGGAACCGTGGAACTTCATCAACAAAAAGGTATGTGGAGACTTGAACTTATCTATCACTCAAAAGTATATCTATTCTATCTCCTACTTCTTATGAGACAAAAGTCGTATGCTATATAGACTAGATCATACACACTTGACATTTCGAGCTGAGTATACTCTACTTATCTTTTTCTCGAAATCGTGTGTTGGTAAAGCGTTTCGCTTTGATCGGGTTTATCTTCACCTAAAGACGAAAGTCATGAAAAGTTTCAATTACTTTGGAAATTTCTATGACGAGAAAGGTCTGTGAATAACGACTAAATAACGTCCTATAAGAATGTTTCAATGGTTGGAATGAGAGTTTAGGTCTATATAACCAATGATGGATATAATCATTGTGCGGTAACACATATGTGCATAAGTCCTATTCCTTAATCCGAAGTTTTCGAACTTTGTTGATTGAGTGAAACCGGAGGAATTGGCTTTGCCAAGTCCGCGAACCCAGTCTGCGAACTGAAGGAAGTTCTTTTACCGAGAATTTCTGCTGGGATTTCCAAAAACTCGTTTGCGTGTTTAGTCCGCGAACTAGCGGAAGTCTCCTTGCGAACTAGCGGTCCGCATTGAATTTCCCAGGTACTCCTAGCTATATCTTTTTAGAAAATTACAAAACTTGAAATTGCTTGTGAAAGGATGGAGCATGGAGATGTTTGGTGATGTGAAGAAGAATAAATGAGTTAACTAAGAAGATTAAAAACATAAACTTATTGGAGAACAATACTTCTCTAACTAAAGCTGAATTGGTGGAAAGGGTCGAATGTGAACAAACTAAATGACATCAAAATTACAAGAGCTAGAATGACGTTTCAGAGGGCTAAAGTGAGGGTTTTCACCGATGAAGAGAAAAACACTCATTACCTTAATAACATTGCAAATTCTAAGAGAAAGATGAGTTGTATTACCAAATTAGAGGTGAATGAGTTAGATATCTTCAATCAAGAAAGAGATTCAGCAGTACCACACACAGTTGTTTACTGCATCTTCTTCTTTTTGACTTGATTTTGAGAATATGAATCTTCTTCTTTTTGACATGATTTTGAGAATATGAAATTTAGGAAGATTGATAATGCTAAAGCTTCCTTGTTGGAGAATCCTTTTTAATAAATATGAAATTATAGACCACTGTACTATATTTGCTAGTTAATATAATTTAATCTTTCCATAAAAAAAGAAGAAGCAGATACTTAGATTAATGTTGCGGTACTCATAAACTAAAATATTTGTTTATTTATTTAATGATGGTGACTACTGACTCATATTTCTATCTTTTTTTAAGTGACACAAGTAGGTATAATTTTTCTGAACAGAACTAACCAGCTAAACTAGTTTGAATGTTGATTTAATCGCCATTCCCAATAATATATATTCCACATACACAAATTTATTTGGGAATTGAAAATTTTATTATTTTAACGAAGTAATTAATATGTCGAAATTCTACTGTATCGATGATAGGATTTTATTTTTACTTCATGACAATCCAGTCCCACATTGTGGATGATTTTTTTTTTGATGAAAAGAAACTTTTATTAAAAAGGGAAGAGCTATTACATTTTGGAGCACTGGTTCAGTTCCCTTATCTATCCTTTTAACGAAATCTGCCTTTACATTTTCAGGATGATAATCGAAAAAAGAAAACCTACTCTTTTAGTTATAGCTTCCTTAGCTAACTTATCTATGATCTAAGTTATCTATGATCGAAAGAAACTCCCTATTTAAATGGGGAATAAAACAAGAACTATTTAACTGAAACGGAGATGCACCATATCTGATATTATTTTGAGCTTCCCACGTTAAATTTTGGATGATGGACCCCTCAAAAATGGAAGGGTCTCTTTTCAAACAACCCAACCAATATGTGAACGACCAATTTTTGCATTCCAAAGATGCTAGTAGCTTCATAAAGCGCAAACGTCAAATTGCTTAATTTGTTTTTAATAATTTGGTTCCTATAGGGCCAATCATCAGGTGGTCTGATGGTTGGTATTAGGGCTGTCAACGGGTCCGGGTCCTTCCGGGTATTAATGGATCCGGACCCGGACCCGGACCCGGACCCTATTTATAAAAGTCGGGTCCGGTTACTAGCGGTTTCGGGTCCGGTTCTTAAATTAGTGGATCCAGAACCGGACCCGTTTAAAACTCCGGGTACTCATCGGTTTCGGGTACCCGTTGGGTATTAAGAAAACACATATAAAAGTTCAAAATTTTGATGTCTTTCCCTTTTTTTGCTTGAATCAAACTTATTTCTATAAAAATTTGGTATTATTTCTTTATTAATGTACTAAATAAAGATTAAATGTAAGAAGAAATGAAAAATGAGAAAAAAAAATTCAAAACCAAACTAGCAAAATACTTGTAATTTTGCTAAAAAGAGGGATAAAAGAATGAATAACCGGGTACCCGTTACCCGCGGGTACCCATCGGGTATTACCCGTTCGGACCCGTTTAGATTCGGGTCCAATCGGGTAATTACCCGTCCGGTCCTAACTTGTTAATGGGTCCAATTTTGGGACCCGGAACCGGACCCTATTCGCTCGGGTCCGGTTCCGGGTAACGGGTACCCATTGACAGCCCTAGTTGGCATGCTCTCTCCCACTGCGGAGGTAGGGGTTTGAACGAAAATCCACTCTCATTTAAGGAGTTTGGATGTAGTCTAGGGACCACTAGTCCAGGGTATAAAAAAAATAATTTTTTTTAGTTCCTATAGAGAATATATCGGTAAGCTTATAACTATCATTCAACTCGAAAAGTCTTGAAGAAGAATGAGATAAGAATCTATGCACATTAAGGATGTGCTCTCCATTATTTAATTTTAGAGATGCCATCATCTTCTTTATCATTCAACAACAACTTCTTATTAATTATACATTAAATAATGATATCATTAAATTAGTGGACAGATCGCAAACGTAATCTAGGTGCTTCAATAGTCATAGGTGGAGCTGATTTTGTACTTAGAAAGTAGAAGAAGATTAGTTCAGAAGGGAGTGTTTGTGTTTAATCTTGCAGTAATTTGTTCCTAGTCTTATAATCCCAAGTCTTAAACAAAAAGTAGTTGGTTAAACTTACATGTTTTCCACAATGCCTTTTACATATACATGCCTTTACAAGATTTTATACTAGGTTAATGATGTGGTACTACTCATAAACTAAAAGACTTTTCTTTATTTAATGACTATCCCTTAACCCGTGCCGTAACGGCACGGATCACGATGTTGGTTCATTTTTAATATATTGTATAATTTGTGTCCCAAATATTAATCAATTCCTTATGATTTAATATGGGTTTTGTCATAAAAATATTTGGGATTTTCCTCTCTTTTTTTCTTGTTTTTTTCCTTTAATATTTTACCGTCGGAGATTTGCTCAAACGAAAGAAATATAATCTTAACTTCCAGACACTTTTTTATTTAGGTTCATTGCTTATAATGAGATAATGCTCTATATGAACATGGAAGTTTAAATATTTTTTGGAAATATGTCGTCAGCAGCGCTCATCTCAGTGAAATCAACTAATTAATATCGTCCATAAAAGTCTCCCCATGCTCATATTTTGCTCCAGCTGACTCATCTATCATGGTCATGTTGTCGATCCTCCAAATAGGCAAAGAATAGTATTTTTTTGCATCGAATGGATGATACAAACTCTCCAATGTGACATGATTTTCCTGTAATTTTTCAACATCCATTAGATGACAATGTTTAAAATGTGTACCCATTACCTTTTCGAAGGGATTGTATATATGCGAACCTCTGCCATTAAATCTTCAACAAAGTATCATGGCCAGCAGTTCGTCTTAACGAAGACTTTGGTAACTTCAAAAGTCTTGGACATTTTTTCACTTCTATATGTTCCTACCTTCACTTGGAATACAATCTGGCGACACATTACCTCACAAAGAACCTTGAACACATATTGTACTCCTGATCCTATTTCAAATTAATAGGTTGTCAATAGATCCTTTACCAAAAGTTGACATCTTCTACGTTGAATATTTATAAAAAAAAAATTATGGTATTGTGGATCGTTGCTTTCTAAGATTGTAGTTTTCAAAATTGGCCTCTTCAAGTATCACGGCTTTCCAAGTTTATATATCCTGTTTGTTTTTAACATTTTAGTTATCTATATTATGTTTGTTACTAATTTTAAACTTGATGTCATCTTCTACTGTGAACTTTATGTGATTTTAGAATCGAAATAGTTATACCTCTTTCATTCGTATCAAGTAATCCGTTGTATATCCCAACAATTATTCTACAACAATTCCTTTCTTTTGCCGTTTCCGGACCATCAGTGGCCATTATTGTCAAACGCAATCTGTCCAATTTTTGTTAATGTTATGTATTTGCAATGTTCATTTTTCTTAAATAAATAGATTGTGGAAAAACTAAAAAAAAAAAAAACATAAGTCTTACATCGCGTCTAAGTTACTATATCCAAAATACTACGGACACTTCTTCTGGCCTTAAGGGTGATTTCTATGCTTGCGGATATCCTGGACATATGGCGGTTTACTGTAGAAACCGTCAGGACCTTAAAAAGAAAAATAATGTTAATTTGGTTGAAAACAACAAAGATGAATTTTCTGGCACGGTGTCTGAAGTAAATTTGGTAATAAATGTGAGAGACTGGTGCTAGACTCTGGTGCTACCAGACATGTCTGTGGAAACATAGATATGTTCACCTCTCATAATAAGGTAGGGGAAGGCGAGAAACTCTATATGGGTAACTCATTTGCAGCTTCGGGTAGGAAAAAGCAAAGTTGGGCTCAAGCTCACTTCTGGCAAGACTCTTACTTTAAATGAAGTTCTTCATGATCCGGACATCTGCAAAAATCTTGTTTCTTGTAGTGTTTTAGATGATAAGGTTTTAAAATTGTAATAGAATATGAGAAATGTTTTGTAACTAAGGAAACTATATTTATTTCCTCAATCAATTTGACAGTACATGCAACACCAATCATTTGGGAAGTGAGCTATTTGCGCAAGTGTGGTCAATGTATCCCTTAACTGTAATAATAATAACAACACGTCAGTTTTTTCAAGGCGTCCAGTTGTAAATGGTATGAATCTAATAGATTTAAATTGTACCTCAATCTTAGATATCATCTTCTTCTCACATAACATAGCAATTGAGGAAGGACAAATCTTGACCACTCTTTACATAGGCATAGTTCGCCAAACTATGTTTTGCAATTGTCTTACGTGGAAATTATTATTAATTCATATTTTAATCGGCTCCTATCGAAGCCGATATAATTAGTCCTGTAGAAAGTTAATCTTAAAATTTTGACCTTATTTCTTGACCAAATTATTGAACTATTCTCACTCATGTTCTGCTTTGTGTGATCTACCCATCTGTATCTACTATACCTTCTAACCCAGTGAATGAAACCTATACATATTGATCCGTAATTTGATATTGTTGATTCGTAATCAAGAGGTCGCATGATTTGATAATGTAAAATATAAAAAATATTCTATAAACATCGAAGGAAAAATTTAGATTTATGATTTAGAGTTTTTTATGATGATTTTGATGAACAAACATGATTTTCAAACAAATATTTTAGAATCTAAATACATTTTCCCAGTCAATAAGGTTTTATATCGGGAATTGAGTCAAAGTACGTTGTTGCCTGTGTAGGTAGTTGTCGCGAAACAGCTCGACATTATGGTCTTTCAGGAAAAAGAATGTAATAGTACTTGAGAGAGCGATAATGTTCTCTTACATGGGTACACCAATTGCCTTTATATAATACGGATATTGTTTCAGTGATCTAACAGTCATGATCATATTGTCTTATACGTTTCGGTATCATCCTCGAAATATTTGGTTTTTGTCCTTATCAATGGTGCTAAAAACAACTAATTACATCTTTCACAATACAATGTTGCATGTTTTGTGAAGATTTCTTTTTACTAGGTTTAAAACTCACTAAAAAGCAAAAACTATTATTATCCACTACTATTACCAACACCCACCACCATAAAAACCATCTGCCGCCACTATTTCTTCCACCAATAGTGATGTTACCGCCTCCACCATTCACAAACACCCACCACCGTTAGAATTAATATAGTTTTTAGTAAAATTATTTATTAATAAAATTATGTATTTATGTTAGATTATTAAATGGACATTTATAATAGAAATTTAATTAATCATTATGAACAATGAATGAGACACTAATTAATAAAACATTTAAAAATGGTTAAGTTGAACAAACCCCAACGGTGAATTTATCTTTTCCAAGGATAAATCCTGACCACTCTTTACATAGCCAAATCGATAATAAATAATTTCATATGTTCTGATCTTGATTCGTTTCGTTCATTTAGTTATTACATAACATGGCAATTGATTGCATCAATTTTTTAAAATGAACATGTGTTTTATCGAGTTTATTTAAACATTAGAATGATCGACCACATGTTATACTTTATAATATAATGTTACATATTGGCGTTACAAAATTAGCATAATATGTTTTTGTTCACCAATACCCGTCACCACCATAAAACCATATGAATCCATTTTTTTATCCACCACAACCTAGTGGCAGAGCCAAGGGTTGACTAACCTGTCTTTAACCCCTTAAATTTTTAATAACTACATAAATTTTTTAGTTTATTTTATAAATAGTACTTTGTCCATATATATTTATGTTTTAGTTCACCAAAGTTTACATGTTTCTTTTTTTTTTTTAGAAATTAGGCCTCGTCAATGTCAATTTTTGACTCCACCACTGCCACGATCACTGCTGCCCACCCCATGTAGGTTGTTGGACGCAATTCTAACTTTCAATCACAAATACCATGTATGAGGTTTAGATTGAACAAAATATCGTCAATTGATTAGTTTCATTATTATTTTTTTCCGTGTATATATATTTTTTTATATTGCAATCAATTTTATTTTAACATTAAAAAATCATGATTTATACAATATAGTACCAAAGATAACAGGAGTACCATTTGGGTGATCCAACTACGATCATGAAAATATTGTCTTGTATGATATCATCCCTGAAATATATGGTACGTTCATTTATCAAAAGTGTTAAAAAGACCAACCACATCTTCCACACTACGATGTTATCGATGTTGTAACGACAACATAAAATTAATATTGTCCATCACTATTCACCAACACTCACCGTCACTACTTCTTCCGCCACAAATCAGGAGCGGAGCCAGGATTTCGAGGAAAGAGGGAGAAAAAATTCTTGGCAAGTTGGATACATGTGAAAAATGGATTCCAGGCATGAATCATCCACCAGTCCCCATTAGTGATCTTCACAGGTTCTATGAAGATGTTTCAGAGTTGTATTTTCCTGATACTAACCAGTGGGATATCAATCTTCTCAATAGACTTTTTGATGCTAATACTTCTCTCAAAATTAAATCTTTATTTATAGATTGCAGTAAGGAGGATGTGATGTTATGGATGCCTTCAAAAGATGGATCATTCTCAGTAAAGAGTACCTACAGAATGCTAACTCATTCTGCACATGAAGTTCAGGTAAATTGAGTTAATATTAACTCTAGAATCTGGAAGTTACTGTGGAAAACGCAGGCAGCAAATCATTTAAAAAATCTTTATATGGAAGTGCATTAGAGGTATTAATACTACAAAAAATAGAAGAGCTCAATACAATTCAGAAGTTGAAACTCACTGTGATACATGTGGTCATGGTTTAAAGGATATGGAGCATATTATCTTTGATTGTAAACATGCCAGGGAAGTCTGGAGGGGCATTAATGTTAATATAGATGCTGTCAGAGAAAATTACAACACAGTTACAGATTGGGTTCTCAGCTGGTTCACTCACTCAGACTCAAATCAGGATCAAAGGTGGCTGATCACTTTGATGGTTGAAATGTGGGTATTGTGGAAAGATAGGTTGAAGTTGTATTCCAGGGAGTATCTCTAAATCCTCACAACACTGTGCATAGAATCCATTATCATATATCCTCATATATGCACTACATTGACTCATCTCAATCTACATTAAATGTTGTTAGCATGAACATCTCTAACTAGAAACCTCCAATTAATGGTGTTTTTAAATTTAATGTTGATGGTTCCTAGAATGAAGATACTAATCTTTTTGGAACTGGTATTGTCTGCAATCATACAGGTGCTTGCCTTGGAATCAAAGGAAGCAACGGAGATGGAGCACTGAATTCATAAGAGGTGGAATGCATGGCTGTCAGGGAAGCACTTTCTTGGGCCAAAGATATGAAGATCTCGAGGTTGCAGATTGAAGCTGATGCTAAGCTAGTAGTTGACACCATTAATGGGAACATTCTACTCATTCAATGGGAGAATATGAATTTAATAAAGGAGATTAATCTCTAGTTTCTCTTTTTGTGAGTTTATTCATGTAAGTTGAAATGATAATCAAGTGGCAGATGTTGTGGCCAAACATGTCAGGCAGACAACAATGCCAATATTATCCGATGGAAACTTTAACCCAGGATTTTGTGAGCTTCTGGCAAAAGATCACAACCCTGGCTAATATTTATAAAATTTTCTCTTTATCAGAAAAAAAAAGAACCCTTTTGTAGTGTAGACAGGTAATTTACTCACGCATCCCTCGAATCCTGGCTCCGCACCAGATTACAGACTTCTTATAAAAGAATAAGCAGCATGCTTGTTTTGAACAAAAGAAAGATAATAAGTGTGATAACATCCAAACATACCCTACTACATTTCTCCTGTTTGTTTTTGAGCTTTTTAATAAAGTAACCACCTTTTTGAACCATATTTAAGAAACTGGCCGTTTTTTTGAATCTTTATATAAACTGGCCGATATTGACATTTTCCATCCCGTTTTTTTCAAAAAACGGATTTAGGTAGTTAACTGGCTACGTGGCAGTTAACCTGCTAGGTAAAAGACGACTTAACCCTCGTCTGAGTTCGTAACCAAACCAGTATCGAGTCAACTCAGTGACTCATTGCAACGGTCGGATTTGTAACGGTTGGATTTGTAACGGTCAGATTCAGCTTCATTCATATAAATTAGGCCCTGCAGAGAAGAACCATAGTATTTGTCATACTCAACAGATCAAAAAAATAAAAATAAATAATACATGAGCCAAAATGAAGTAAACTCTCCAGGCAGCAGTAGCAGCAGCAAGGTAAGATTAAGATTAAAACAACCCCTAATTTCATGTTCTATCTGTGCACAGGGAATTCATGATCCAAAGGTATGTCCTTGGATTTATTCCAGGTGCAAATATATACCATGTAATGGTATAAGGCAACTATTGTGTTCAAAAGCAAAAGAAACAAACGAAAAAATGTTTTTGAAGTGTTCAATTCCAACCTGTCAGTACTTTGAATGGTTTGACGATGCCATCGATCCTGTCAAATGCAAGATGGTGAAATTACCAGTAGAGAATGGTTGTTACGCTTGCGGAGAATCTGGTCATTGCTTCAAAAACTGCCCACTGCAAAATCAAACCTGCAACAAAGATCACTGCAAATCAAAAATGGAGATGAAATTTTGCAAGAATGAACACAACAAGAACATAGCATACCTCACTTGTACAAATTGTGACGGTTTTAAATGGGTCTCAGATGAAGTCTTCATTGCTGCAAAAAACAGAATTATGCATTCAAGTTTACAACTTAATGCTATATGTAAGGAACTCAACAATCTGAAAATGTAACCTGCAAATGTACTAATAAACAACCATCCACTTTTGATTCAGCATTAATTCAAGTCTAAAAAAGAAAAAAATATTGTCTTCTTAAACACAAAAAATCAGAAAACGGATCTCAAATCATTTCTTCTTAGCATTTCCATTTCCCCTTCCCTTTCCTTGTTTTATATTCTGAGATACAGATCCAATGCCAAAGAAGTTCTGATAAAGGTTATTTATTGTAGAGGGTGGAGTAGAAGATGGTGCTATAGATGGCAGACTCATAGGTGTTGTGGAAGCTGGAGTAGAAGATGGTGTTGCCAAAGGCTGACTGCCAGGCCCTGTAAAACATTCACCAACAAATGATGCCGTTCTCTTCTTCTTGTTTGACTTAGCTGCACCCCTAACTCTGGTGGTCTGACTTGGCTCTATGTTGCTGAAGGTGAAGCTTTGTGCATCACATTCAGTCCTTTGCCTCTTTGCAGTTGGATTAGATCCCACTTCACCACCAGCACATGTTCTTTTGTTGTGGTTAGTAACATTTCCACATTTCCCACACCTCCTTTTTGTCTTCTCAACACGAGGTTCATCATAACTTCTTACCCTCTTGCTCTTGGGTCTTCCTGGTTTCCTACTGTGAGGAGGGTTCAAGATCTTCTTGTTCATGTTTGGCTGCAAGAACAAATGCACTTATATTAATGTAGTTGAGAATATAAATATGGCATATAGTTACAAATTTAAGAAGAAAAAGTACCTGGACCCATTCACTTTTATCATCTAGTGGTGCAAAAGTTGGTGCATATGTGGCCTTATAGTTCTCCACTGAATAGTAATCACTGCAGTACCTGCTCAAGCAGAGTATGTAAAGGTTAGTGCTAGATACATTTAAGGCCTAGAAATTGCATAAATAAGTTCTGAGACAAGGTACAGATTTAAAAAAAGAGAAATCTTACTTTCTCCATTGTGGCCTTATGCTATGCAATGCACTCACTGCATGCATACAGGGGAACCCCCTCAACTGCCACTGCCATCAATACCCCCCCATATTCCCCTGTTAGATGGCAGGCATCAAGCCCTATAACTCCCCTGCATGCTTTTCGCCAACCCCTCATTGCAGGTTCAAATGAGAGTGTCATGCTTTCAAAGGTGTTATTCACTGTGTCAAAAGTGAACTTAGCAACAGACCCATCATTGCATTTTGTAAACATCTTGCAGAATGCTGGTACTTCATTGTAACTTTCTTTATAGTTCCCATATAATGACTCTAAAACTAGATTCCTAGCCTTCCATGCACACTGATATGGTATATTTACTCTCTTTTCAGCTAAGAAGTCTTCCTTGATTTTATAAGGGTCTGGAACAACTTTTTTAGGCTTATTCTTCATCTGATCAAGAACAAAATCCTTTACAAAATGAGGATCAGCAGATCTATTCCTATTTTGGGGATCCCCTTCACACTTATGTTCCAAATTCACTTTCCTAAGAACAAAAGTCTTCTCACCCTCTTTCTTGCTAGCATACACAAACCAAGGACAATCATGTTCTGTTTTAAACCTACACTCAGCCTTAATTCTAGAGGGAGCACTTCTATCCAAAATATATTGACACTTATTAAGAACACAATAACACCTGAGATGTTTCTTAAATGCTTCCTTATTTGCAAATCTAGTTTTTACCTCCATTTTGCTAGGATCTACTGGAGTAAAAACTTCTTCTTCAGGGAAAAGATCTACATCATGCTCACCCTTCATGTACTGACCAAAATCATCATCAAAGTCATCCATGTAAGCAGGTCTTTCATCCACATCCTTACCTTCACATTCAAGATCAACATCAGTACCATATAATAAGTTACAAATTATAATAAATGAAATCAGTTATAAATGAAATATACCTTTTTCTTTGCCTTCTTTTTCTCCTTTCTTCTTCTTCTTCTTCTTCTTCTTCTTCTTCTTCTTCTTCTTCTTCTTCTTTCTCTTCTTGTTCTTCTTCATCTGACCCATATTCAATGTCTTCATCACTGTCATATACTGGAGGAGCTTCTGGATTCTCAATTGGGTGACATTCATCTTCTTTGGTGTTTTCCAGCTGAATATTGTCCACATCTTCAACAAACTTAACTTCATTTGTAGCTTTTGACTGACAGCAACCACTGCTACTAGCTTGAGAATGTTTGGACATGGGCACATCCATGAAACTCAGCTTTCTTGATGCACCTTCAACTGATTTATCCACACTATTTAGCCTTGGGGATCTTCTAGGGGTGGTTCCCTTACTAACTGTCTTCTTCTTTGGTGTAGTCTTTGGAGTCCCAAACACTGTGTCTTTCATCCCCATCCACAAACATATACATCCATCCTCATTTACAAAAGAATCCTCCCAAAAATTATCAAAATCATCATTGTTTAACAATGGCAGTGGCAGACATTCTTCCTTAAACCAATATAAATTAAACTTCTCTTTAACATCCATAGACAAACCCTTATACACCATATACTTAAGTGTCATCAACTCTGTTTCATCTCTATGGCAATCAGGAAATACCAAAGTCTCATTCTTTGGCTCCGCATATACACTGATATTCCTAAATTTGAACTGACTGCAACACAAATGAAACAAAATCAGATATAAACCTATGAAAACCAAATGAAAACCTAATTAAGCAATATTACACCCAATCACGAAAATTAAACCCCAATTAAACAATAAAAATTTGGTTTCAAATAAACCCTAATTACAAAGGAAAAAAAACAGAAACCCTAAAAATCAATCGATCAATTAAATCAATTAACTATGAATACAATGATTTTCATCATATATTAAGTCACGGGTTTCGTTAATCTTACCTTGATTCAGACTGTTTCAATCCCGGTTTGTACCTCATCTTCACTGTATCACCACTATCTTTGAATCCCTAAATATGTAGAACTTTTCTTCCAAATACACTCTGGTCTTTCACTAACATCTATGTCTTCAGCAAAAACAACTTCAATAACATCAGGACTCTTTTTCTTTTCAAACAGCTTCAATACCTAACCCTAGGAGAAGAGAACGAGGGAGGAAGAGAACGAGGGGGAAAGAGAAAGTGTGGTGCGAGATTACACCACACGCGTCTTTAAATGGGCAAGGGCACAGTCGTAAATTCTCCTACCGAGTTTGACTTATTCAACGCAGCTGACCGATCTGGTGGGCCCGGGTGTCAACTCTAACAGAAAGGCCAGTTTCTAAAAGAATTTAAAAGCTTGGCCGGTTTATTAATTATATGGTTTAAAGCAGGACACTTTTTATGAGATTTGGTGGAGAATATGTATATGGAAATGGATGTCTATTTGGACCTTTTATTTTCCTACCTAACATTTTATTGGCCAACACCACCTACCCCCTCCTCCTCCTCCACCTCTTCCCAGTACTCCCACCAAAAAACAATTCTTTTACGTTACAAATAAGAAGGGATTTCTCCTTTAAAACCCAAACTCATTTACTCTTCTCACTTTCAAATTCAATTGTCCAATTCTTCCATCATTCTTTCTCTCTGCAATTACAATTCAAAATTTTGTCTTCGTAATTTCCAGCTTCTTCATCTGAATATCATCAATGGAGCGGAAGCTATTGAGAGTTAAATCACATACTTGTGCCAATTACAGTATTATTCATCATAATCATGTTTCCAAGAATAATTCAAGAGTACCCATTTCTTCTCTTTTCACTTTTAAACCAAAAGGAAATTCTATCAGCATTAAGAAGGGTTCAACAATAACAACAGGGTTTCAACCTATCAAAGCTTCATCATCAATGGCGACATCTCATAATACTTCGTATGTATACAACAATATTTTACTTTCCATTCTTGTTAAATTACTTGAATTTTGATATATTTGATGCTCTTAGTAGGTATAATGTTGCTTGAGATTGCTTTGATTTTGGGTTTTGGAGATTAAAAATTGTTTTTTTAAAGGACTTACTTTTGCTTAGAAGGGTCTAAGTTATATTCATTTAATAGTCAGTCACGTTTTTGACATTGGGTTTGCTTTACTTTTCTAAGATGTGCACAACTGCTTCAGTTACACACCGGTAGAGTTTTTAGTTGTTGGGAGAATTATCTGGTTACCATTCTGAAATTCATGCCGTATTAGCTAGGCTCTTCAATTATATGTACTCCAATCGGTTATGCATTAAGATTTCAAGATCGTTTTGGCAATTTGAAGCATCCATATGTGGATGTCTAGATTGTTCATATTGTATTACGTAAGCTGATACATTTGGTAAACTAGAGTTGTTGCTGCTGGGGCTAGTTTTGGGTATTGGTGGTACGTGCACAGACATTAATTATCCTGACTCCCGTTTAATACCACCCCTCGTACATTTCGCCTCCAACTGCATTATGTTATTGTTTATGACCACGTGCTGGGTCTTCTGGGGTTATAACATCTTATGCGATACATTTAAGACTCACTATCGACAAAACATTTTATCTTTTTACGGTTTCACCTTGTAGATGTCGTCGTAGATATCTGCTAATAGGATGTCATAACCGATCACGTGGCAATAACAATGCGCTGCATTTGCTGCAATGCCATATCTTCACTGAGGATGAGTACACTTGCGTGCTTAGATCATTTATTGTTTGGTTTGAGTTTGTTTTATAGCTGTAAACACGGTGGGGCGCTATGTTTCTGATTTATTGCTGAAATACAACTTTTAAATGCTTGAAAGTAATTAATGATTGGAGTTGTTTTTATTACTCGGCAAGATTTCCCAAATCTTGCACAAACGAGCTTAGCCCTACATTGCTGTTCAAACTTCAATGAATATAATTTTTTAGGACAAGACATGCTGGTTTTTGGCCCTATTTTGCACACATCTATTTATGCATCGCTTCTTAATGTATGGCAGTAATGGAATGTCTAGTTAGTTCAGCTGAGCCAAGATTGTTAAATCTTGAAGATATAGTACCTGTCATCATGACATCACTGGTCTCGTAGATAAGTATCTGACACTGATCTTTATATTCTTGTAGAAGATCAGAAAGTAAGAAGAGAGTGGATGAGAGTGACACCTTGACTTTGGACAGTATAAGGCACTCCTTAATCCGCCAAGAAGATAGCATAATATTTAGCCTTTTGGAGAGGGCTCAGTATTCTTACAATTCTGAAACATACACAGCTGACACCTTTGAAATAGATGGTTTCCATGGATCTCTGATTGAGTACATGGTCAGGGGAACGGAAAAACTCCATGCTCAGGTAGGAAAGTTATCCAGATGAAAAGATGAAGTACCAAATACAGATATTTCTTTCATTCCTGTCCCTTTAATTGAGTTTTCCTATGTCAATTCAGGTCGGGAGATACAAGAGTCCTGATGAACATCCGTTCTTCCCATCTGACTTGCCCGAGCCAGTGCTACCACCATTGCAGTACCCACAGGTTAGTCGAAACATGTGATCTGGCCTTGTTACTAATTTCTAATTGTCGCTCAAAAATGATGTTCATTTGTGAGATGCTGAGTGAAATCCAGCAGAACAGAATCCCGATTCCTGAATGATGTAGTACACTCAAAATTCGGCTTAATTTTCTCTTTTACAACTAGAAAATGCATATAAATTCTCAACAACCAGTTGTACACTATTGCAGCAGAAAACTGGACAAGCTTTCTTGGCTCCCTGAAATTCTCTGCTTTTTCATTTGATTTAAGAAGTTACGGTATCCAATACAATTCACATGCCCAAGGTCCTTTTGCATTTAGTAAAATAATGCTGAATTTATAAAGTCGTACTGGTCATGCTTTATTAAACCAAAATCTATTTCATTATGTTACTCTGTCTGGGTATGCCCATTTTCTCAAACAAAGACAATTATGGTTTTGTGTCGCTTAATGCATTAACATTATTGCTGAATTGTGCTTCAAAAAAGAAATTATTGCTGAATTTTTCTATTTCGGATCCTTTTCTAACTAAGCGCTCAATATATGTGTTCCATATAGGTTTTGCATCCCATAGCTGATTCTATCAACATTAACAATAGGATCTGGGATATGTACTTCAAGAAGCTTCTCCCTAGATTGGTTAAAGAAGGGAATGATGGCAACTGTGGATCAACTGCTGTTTGCGACACAATATGCCTCCAGGTAAGTTCTACAATATGTCATGCTTCACATAGTAATCTATCTCTCTACAACTAAAACATATAGATTGAAATCAAATATGATGGTCGCAGTATTATAGAAAAACTCAGAAATCAACTATGCTTCCTATCCTCGTAATAATAAATAACTTGGTGTATACTACCGATTTCTGTCTTAGTTTACCCAGTTGGACGGATGTTAAATTTGTTGCCCCTAGGATAGATAGGATCAATCTCGTAGGCGAAACTTGGTTATAGGAAATAAGCGAAGGGACTTGCCAACAATCTATTGACTCGGTCATCTTGACATCTGTGGCTTTGGTTCCTGTCCTTGCCTACTTTCATGTGCGGTACATCATCATGTATTTCTTGTAATTAGCCAAAACCGTAAAAAGGAATTTGAAACTTATCTGTCTTTCTTCTTTGGGTTTCCGCTCTGCTTGTAGGCATTGTCTAAGAGAATCCATTATGGTAAATATGTGGCTGAGGCGAAATTTCGAGCCTCACCTGCTGTATATGAAGCTGCCATTAAAGCACAAGTATGGTTAAATTTTCCTGACCTACTTTCATTTCTGTTTTCCATTTTTATCTCATGGGATATCTTCATCTATAACTCTACTTCTTATGCTGATTAGTCGCTTACGGATTTTGCAGGATGCAGATAGATTGATGCAACTACTCACATATGAGGAAGTCGAAGCATCAGTCAAGAGGAGAGTCGAAATGAAGACAAAGACATATGGTCAAGAAGTTAACACTAGTGAAAATACTGATGGATCTGACCCAGTCTACAAGATTAGGCCAAGCTTAGTTGCAGACTTATATGGCGATTGGATCATGCCCTTGACAAAGGAAGTCCAAGTCGCATACCTCCTCAGAAGGTTGGATTGAGAACTTTCTTTTATCTTGTTTCACTGTTCCCTTCCCACTTAAGATCGGGTACGACACAGTGGTTCTCGGTCGTAATACTCATTAGGAATACCTGCTGATTTGTTGATATAGAGTTGTTTAGTAATTAAGTTAGTTCAGCTGCTATTTATAATCTGTTTACCAGTACTTGGTTTCATCTAGCAGTATATTCTAATCTGTTCTGCAATGTTTAGATAAAAAGAAAGACGAAGATCTCGATGTCTATGCCAATTTCTATTTGTAATTAAAATGGATGCTTTTGCGAATTCATTTGTCTTTTCAGAATTTCTTTCTGACTTATTGCTGCAAAACCTGTCTTTGCTGCTGAAGTTTAAGCCAGGCTACCGGTCACAGAACTATATGTAAAGGTAAAGTTGTCATATAGAATCAAGCAGCTTTAAATGTCCTTTTAAAAGACATTATGCTCCACCACCATAGCTCACTTGAAGAAAGGACTGTATTTCTTAATGAACCGTGCCCAAAAACAACTTTAAAACTGCCTAAGAATTAAGGTCAGAATGTATTCTCAACTCTCTAGAGAGCTACCTGCACTGCCTTAGAGCAGTATTCCTCCAGAACCAGAACCAGAGCTCGTCTTCCAGTAACAAGTACCGGGTCCGAGCAGAGATAAGCCGCATAACGACCATATCTCCAAAGATGCGGCTAAAGTTTTTACACCGGCTTCCTGCAGGCCTTGGCGCAACCCACCCGAAGGTAAGGAATAATCCTTGACACATACCGTGTTGTTGTGATGAACAGGGAGTGAGCACACCGCTCTAGTTGGGTTCACGTATTCACGACCATTAGAGTAGCACGTTCACTTTATCCCTGCCCAGAAAACAGAGCAAGTCTGCCAACTGGTTGTTTTACAAGTTCGCATGCTGAAGGTATAGCCGTCGGGAGAGTAGATCCTGGTGAGTGACCCGTACACATGAACAAGTCCATGCATACGCTACAGTACGCTAGATGCTACATCAACGGCCTTAATGCTCGACATTGTTGGGTAATCGAGTCTCGTTGTTGGATTACCTTTGGACAGGGTCCATTGCAATGATCTATCCTCATCAGAATGAAATTTTCGAAGATTATCCGGGCCTGTCGGTCAAGGCTATATACTCATTGAATACATCAGTGTAGCGCGCGTGCGGCCAGAACATCTAAGGACATCACAGACCTGTTATTGCCTCAAACTTCCATGGACTAAACGGCCATAGTCCCTCTAAGAAGCTCCCCATTTCAGCGCAAAGCAAAAATGTATCCTTCACTTACATATAAGGGGGACAGTTCTGAGTTCTCACATGTCGAAGCTCCCCCATTCAATTCCACATCATGGACTGGGAGGCAACCAATGACACAGTAAGCGAGCTTCCTGTTAGCCTTGGGGGCGGAAGGCCACCGTCTAAACTGTGAGAGTGGTGGATTTTTGATATGGTAAAAGATCTCCGTCTCTCTACAAACTACAACTGTTGAAAAAACTAATCACTGGATGCCATTGTGGTGCTTAAATTATTATTGTTTACTTTTCTTTTTTAATGCAAAATGAGAATATATTGGAAAAAATGAAGTAGTTGTGCAAAGGCGGCCAGGTCAGGGTGAAATGAGCCAGAAGCACAAGACCACAAACTGAAACCGGAGGTGTTGTACATATTTCATCATCAAACACGTGTATGTGGGAGGACACGTGGAGAGCATGCGGATCAAGTCATCAAAACATGATGACACACGCCCACAGCCAAGAAGCCCATCCCGTCGACGTCGGATCTTTGTCCGAACAAATCTAAAGGCAGAAGTTAAAAGATATACCAAAAACACGATGTACTGTGGAGCACCAAATAACTCCCGAAGAGTTACTTTATCTCATCCCCAAAAGAAGCCAAGATCAACGGTGAAGAGAAGGTTGACTGACATGGACGTGACAGGGGCAGAAGACACTTGTCTGACACAAGCATGCGTCTCAACTACCCGCATTAAACACTCTGAGCAGTGTACGTGTCGATCAACCCGTGGAACGAACGAGGACGACTCTGCGTGATCAAGCAATGAACGAAGACCTCCGCGTGATGGACACAAAGCACAAGAAGATAAGGTTCCAACAGCCTTCAGAAACGGGTCCCACACTCTAACCCTATAAATACCCCCTCTCCACCAAGAGAGAGGGGATCGGAAAAGAGAGAGGGAAAAGAGAGAGAGAAAAAGGAGAGAGAGAAGGATTATGAGTGTAAGTTTACCTTTTACACTTCACAGACCTATGTAAACTCCAAAGTCATTCGACTACCTCTGTAATCATCAAATGCATAGTGAAACGACAACCCCGTGGATGTAGGACTTAGTGCTGAACCACGTAAATCCCAGTCTTATTTACATTTCAGCACTTTACATTCATTTGATACTCCACGAGTTTTACTTTTATACTTCGTTTTCTTTATCTTCCTCTATGTGAACGCCTCTGGTGATGACATTAGATGAGGCTATGATAAACCCGAAGGTTTTGAGCCAAGAAATTAATGCAATTGTCTCATCAATGCGAGTATGTATATAGACTGCGAACATTGTTTGTGAACATATAGATGCCTTCGTGATTTACGTGTTCACAATTTGGCGCTAGAAACAGGGACTTCGTCCCGGTAAAATATTTATCTTATCTTGTGATTTCATCTTAAACTAGCATATAATTGCTCTGCTTCATTAGCTCTGACAGTATTTATCTTTTGTTAACTTTACCATATTCAAAAACACACCCTTTATCTTCAATAGCTCCGACAGTATCTATCGAAGCAGTTTAAACCGGTTAAAAGATTTATTGCTTAGATCCATGGATTTACATTTTTTAGATCTCGTACGGACCTGTCTTTTCGGTGGGTTTTCGTAAATTTTCAAAGGATCTACATGCATTTTCAAAGGGATCTTCTTGCGTTTTCACGTACTTTCAATGAATCCGCACTTTTAATAAGAATTTAACCCATGTATTTTAACTCATATGTTTTAATCAAATGAGCCTCCCTAAAAGTTCTTTGTGGCCCTCGGGTAGTATTTCCCTGTCTTGGAGTAAGGTATTTCGCAAACTAACCCGATCCGCACGGACATTTATGTTTCTCGCTGTTTGAAATTCCCTTGTGCAGAAAGAAAGCGACAAAAGGACCCACGATGGAAAAGAAGCAGGAAGCAGGAAAATCCAAAGCCTCGTCAAAGGAAGCACCAAGGACAACCCCGGTCATCATCCGAAGCAAGCAGAAAGGAGACAAAGCCAAAATGACTAGTCAGAGGCAGGATACGGCGGAAATCACTTCGCCTATGAACGCTAACTCCGTTGCAGCCGCGGCTCTCAGAGCAGCGGCGACAAAGTACAGTACGGCTGCGGCAGCCCCGAAGGCTGCAGAAACCAGCAAAAATTTTTCTACGAATCAATTTCATCAACCAAAAGAAAGGGTGGATGAATCAAGAACACATCAACCCGCGCACCCGCGCACCTTCGGAATGCCATCAACAAACGATCAGAATCAAACTGTGCCGGCGGCTCTAACACCACAGATGGGCACTCAGCCTGATTTGGAAATGCCAACAATCGAAGCTGAACCTCTACCACCTTTAGTGCAAACCGTAGAAGAAGGCGTCACCATGGCCGTAGTAGCACGAGCTGGGACTCCCAATCAGGGATCAAACCAATCACATCGATTGATGGATGAGCTTGAAGAATTGAAGAAGATCCAGCAGGTTTACGCAGATGCCGTAGCTCTACTGGCTATAGAAAATCAAGATTTAAAAGACCGGATTGCCCTAAGCACGAAGACCAGCCAACAACTTGATGAAGCAAATTCAAAGGCACCAGAACCTAATCGAGACCGAAGAGTAATCGTAGCAGCTAATGGAGATGCGGCAAGGGGAAGTAGCGCATCCGACCCGGATTATAATGACGGAGAGTCAGACTATCACGAGCAGAAGAGCGTAGGGCACCACCGCGCGATGGAAGAGCTGCGTGATGAAATGATGGCCGAGATCAGGTAGTTAAAAACTAGACAAGGCGGGGGAAGGTTAGAAGAAGTCATGAGAGAGGCTAACTCCACGCCCCTAACTCATCGCCTGACCAACACCCCTATTCCGCTGAAGTGCCCTGTCCCGACCTTCGAATGCTATGACGGATCCAGTGATCCCGCTGCACATATTCGGTATTATAATCGTGTCTTAGCCAGATGGAGTCAGAACGACGCCGTACTCTGTAGATACTTTCCATCAAGCCTGAAGGGATCGACATTATCTTGGTTTGATAATTTTCCGCCGGACTCCATCCACTCCTACGATCAACTCGCAGAAAAGTTCTTAAGAACTTACATGTACAACAAGGTTGTTAACACCGGAATGGATAAGCTCTTTTCGCTGGCAATTGGCTACAAGGAAAACACGAGGGAATACACTAACATATGGCACAAGATCTGCCAAGCCATATGAAGTATGGACCCAGTGGTAAGTATCAACTGCTACAAGTGGGTATTAGACCGAATGAGTCCACTATTTGTTGAGATCCATGGAAGCGTACCTAAGACAGAAGGAGATTTTCGAATAATTATTGAAAAGCATGCTCGTCTTGAAGAAATCCAGCGTGAAAACCCGAGGGCGTACCCGCAGAGGTCTCACCGTACCAATTCCGCAGAACAAACCAATTGGGCCAAAAGGAATATCTCAGTGGAACGTCCTCACGAAGATAGGAAGGAGGTAAGGGCTGAACGACGAAAAGACGATCGAAAATTCGAAAATCAAGTTTACACGAAGCTCAATGCTAGATATGCTCGGATCTTGCGAGAGATCAAAGGAAAGGAAAATTTGGAGTGGCCATGGTCTAAGGGAAAACAGCCCCCAAGAACCGAGAAGTCTAAAGATTACTGTGAATATCACTGCTTCAACGGACACCAGACCGAGAAATGTAAAAACCTCAAAATAATGGTCCAAAAACTGATTGATGCTGGCGAACTCCAACATTACATACGAAAGGAGGTCGCCGAGGATAGATCCAAACAGACCAAGACAGTCCAACTTCCAGAGGGGAACCGCACAATCAACACCGTCTCGTGTTCTGAAGCCGCAGGGCCCTCACTTACAACACAGATAGGAAAGAGGCTACGGAAGCAGTTCGAGGACCGCTGCGAATTGTATAATATTGATGATGTAGAGGTGGACGAGCACGAAGAGTAGATGGACTCACCTATTATCTTCGATGCTGAAAATATCGAAGAAGATATGGAAGACCATAACGACCCCCTGGTCCTAACACTACCAGTGGCTGGATGTAACCTCAAAAAGATCCTCATAGACGGGGGAAGCTCAGTAAACGTTCTATTCTACGACGCATTCAAACGAATGAAGCTCCATGAATAACATCTAATGACCTCTTATTACACAATCTACGGATTCAATGGAGCACCCACGAAGCCATTGGGAGACATCGTGTTGCAGGTTAACGCCGGACCCATGAAAGTAGAAACACGATTCAGCGTGGTTGATGCCCCATCCCCCTACAACGCCATTATTGGACGAAAGTGGTTACATAAACTCAAGCGAGTGGCGGCAACTTACTACCAATATCTCAGATTCCCTACACCTGAGGGAGTGATGGAAATCAAGGGAGATCGGGTCTCTGCAAGAGAGTGACAAGCCACTCGGGATCGTATCAACAACGAACAAGAAGAGCAGCGAAAAACCCGAAGAATTAAAAATAAAGAAGCCGCGAAAGAAAAGGCCATAGACCTGTTCCTCAAGGAAACCACAGAGAGGGGCTTGACAAAGGATGATAATGTCCTAAACACAGAAACAGGTACTTCAGCAGCCAACAAAGGACAGAAACATACCAAATAGAAATCAAAGAACGTCCCAGTCCTCGGGGACCCGAAGCCGGTGTTCACACCAGTAGAACCCGTAAAAGAAATCAACATAGGAACGGAAGAAAATCCGAAGATGATCAAAGTAGGGACCATAATGGACGAAAGAAGAGAGGATTCCTTAACCAAATTACTTAAAGAATACGCGGATGTATTCTCCTGGAAGCTAGGAGATATGCCGGGGATTGACCCGAAAATAATCCAACACGAGTTGTGCATCAAACCAGGCACACCACCTTTCAAGCAGAAAATAAGAAAAGTTGCACCGGAGTACCATAAGGCAGTGGAAAAAGAACTTCGGAAACTACTAGAAGCGGGGTTCATTAAAGAAGTCAAGTACCCTACATGGATCTCCAACATGGTCGTCGTTCCTAAGAAAAATGGGGGGGTTAGGATATGCATCGATTTTACTAACCTCAACAAGGCATGTCCAAAGGACAGCTATCCCCTTCCAAGCATAGATCAACTGGTTGAAGCAGTAGAAGGATACGAAGAGCTGTCATTCATGGATGGATATTCTGGCTACAACCAAGTAGCCCTGGCAGAAGAAGATCAACTACACACAGCATTCTACACCCCACATGGCCTTTATTTCTACACTAGAATGCCCTTTGGACTTCGAAACGCAGGGGCAACGTACCAAAGAATGGTCGATGCTATCTTCAGGCCATGGATTGGTAGTACCTTAGAAGTCTACGTTGATGACATGCTCGTCAAAAGTAAGATGCGCAAAGATCACCATCAGGATCTGAGAGATATCTTCGAAGCAATGAGGAAGCATCACATGAAAGTAAATCCAGAGAAATGCACTTTCGGTGTCACCTCAGGGAAATTCCTCGGATATCTGGTAACAAAAAGGGGCATTGAGGTAGACCCAGCGAAGATTCAATCCATACTAGAAATGCCATCCCCGAAGAATTTAAAAGAAGTGCAGAAGCTCAATGGATCCATAGCAACCTTGGGCAGATTTATTTCCCGATCCTCGGACAAATGCAAACATTTTTTCAATATTCTCAAAAAATGGAGTAAGTTTGAATGGACCGCAGAATGCGAAGAAGCTTTCCAGAAAATCAAAGAACACCTGGCTTCAATTCCGATCCTGCAGAAGCCTGATCCTGATGAGGTTTTGGCATTGTACATAGGAGCGACAGAAGACGCAGTTAGCGCAGTGTTGGTCAAAACCAATACGAAGATAGAACAACCTATCTCTTATGTCAGTAAGACCCTCAATTCTGCGGAAAGGAACTACACGAAGATCGAACAACTTATCCTGGCATTGGTGTGGGCTACTCAAAAGCTGAGAACCTACTTCCTAACTCACTTCATCCGGGTCCCATGCAAAGCACCACTGGAAGCAGTCCTCAAAAGCGCGGGAAAAGTAGGCAGAATAGCCAAGTGGAACACCCACCTGGACCAATTCAACATCATTCATGAAATTCAACATTCCCGAAAATCCCAAGTTTTGGCGGATTTCTTAGCAGACCTCCCTCTGGACAACGACGAAGAGATTAAGGGAATACCAGAAGCCGAGGAAGAAAGCAAGGATCCAATGGATATCCTCGAACCCGCGAGTCAAAGACAATGGGAATTCTTCGCCTATGGTTCCAAAAATAAGGAAGGAGCAGGAATAGGCATTGTCATCACCAACCCAACCGGAGAAAGGATCGTACAGGCACTCAGGTTAGAATTCAAAGAGCATACTAACAACATCGTCGAATACGAGGCAGTCGTACATTCCCTCCGTTTAATAATAGAGATGGGGGTAACTGATGTAAGACTGACAAGTGATTCGTGGTGGACCCGGGAGAGTGTATAAAATTAAGCGCAATGAAACGCGGGCCTACAGTAATACCGCAAGTGCACGGTCGTTGGTTGTAGCTCGTGCAAGTACGGGTCGATCCACAGAGACTGGGTGTGTTTTGGAGTGTTTAGCTATTTTGGGTTCTAGTTGCTATTGTTGGGCTTTGGGTACCAATGGATTTTGGTAACCAATGGGTTATGATTGTGCTTTGGGCCTTTGAGTTCTTGAATTAGGCTTTTGATTAAGCCTGAATTGGATTGGGCCTTTAATTGAGTTCAGGCTTTTGGATTAAGCCCACAGTTGACTGAATTGGGCTTTGAGCCTTAACCTAAACTGTGGCTGGGCCTTAATGAACTGGGCTTTGAGCCTTAATGAACTGGGCTTCAGTTTGTACAAACAATGGACAGTGGGCTTCAACTTTTGGTTCAAACCTGGGCTTGGTCTTGAACTGAGAACTAGGCCTTTAGTGGACTGAACTTGAGCTTTGAAGAGGAAGCAACAGCAGCAGTAGGACTTAGGCCTTAACCAGCTGCAGCAACAGCAGCAACAGTGGAAGGAAAGCAGCAGGCCAAGGGGAAGACAAGGCAGCAGAACAAGGCAAGAGGAAGAAAACAGAGATGGCAGTGAAGCAAAGACAATGGAGAAAATTTACAATGGAAGCAACACAGGGCAAAACAGGGCAAAAGGATTATGAGAAGGTGACAGAACACACCAACTACAAGCAGAGAACAATGCAAGTGAACCAAGGCCTAAGCCAAGGGCAGGGGAGATGGTGAAGCTAACAGTGATGACAATGCAAGGCCAAGGCAGTGGCTCTAGGCATACAAACAGAATGGAAAGAGAATTAGCTTGCTTTGAGCACTAATTTCTCCCATTGCTCAATCAAATCAGTGCATCCTAAGCATACAAATGGAATGGAAAGAGAATTAGCTTGCTATGAGCACTAATCTCTCCCATTGCTCAATCAAATCAGTGCACTGAGGTTTCTAGCCTAACATTCCACTAAACATGTATCACATAACAGGTGCATTAACATTAAACAGAATTAACACTAACAGGATTATGCACTAGGAGAATTGAAGAAACTAAACATCACAGCATAAAACTAAAATTGACTTCACACACATTAACAGAAATGAAATTGAACTGAAATTGAAAATTGAACTGAATTGAACTGAAATTGAACATTAACAGAACTAAGTTCTGGACACTGGCTAGTCCAGCATGCCCATTACATACACCACAGTCCTCAATTTATACCCAAGAAATTTCCCTCAAATTACAAATTAGGGTTTTCACCCAAATCCCTAAATCCCAAATTTAAAACAGTAAAATTAGGTTTTCAAGAATTAGGGAAATGGGTCTAACCCATACCCTATTTCTACCTACTCTCTCTTCTCAATTCTCTCTTAGTCGAAATTAGGGTTTTGGTAAAATTTCTCAAATTTGACAGAAGTTAGGGTTCTCGATTTTTACCTGATTTGATGTAGCAACATCAAATTAAACTCGACCCATTCTTCCTCTGACATTGTAGCTTCATTCCCATGCCTTTTCTAGCTTCTCTAGCTCGATCTATCTCATCAGTCTCTTACCTAGGGATTAGAATAGGGGAGAGCTTGATGGAATAGATAGGTAGAGAGATAGGGTGGTTGTGATGATGTGGTATTTGGTAGTGACAGTGGAGAGTTGGTGGTACGGCAACATGGTGTCTGCAACTGTCGGGTGTGGAGGAGAAGATGGCGAGAGAGAGAAGGCGAAGTGGAGAAGTGATTAGGTTTTTGGTTTCATTTTGGGTTATATATCCTAGGGTTGTTTCGGTGTTGAGCGGACATATCATTCTTGATGTCCAGCGAGATGAGACCGTGTGATGCATGAGACTGAATTGAATCGGACGGTTAAGAGAGGCTGATATTGAGCGACCGTTGGATGTAGAAGCACAACGAAACTGACGGCTCAAGATGGAGTTAGGTGTGTGGTGTGAAGCGGATGTATCAAACTTTGATGAAACATCAAGGGAGCGACCGTTAGATGTTGAGATGATCCAATCTGACGGCTGAAATCCGATACGGGCTTGGGTAGTGGAAATGGGTGAGGGTAAGGATTTTGGGCCTTGGGTATGCCAAGCCCATATCTTCTTTAAAAACAATTCTTCCTCTTCAAGCCCATTCCTAGCCTCTTGGTCTTGTGCACAACATTCTTCGCGGCTTCCTTGCGTAATTTCTTCCGGCTTTTCACCACTCTTCAGCTCTTTTCCGCTCCGCAAGTTATCCAGACTTTATTTATTACCTAAAAATGCAAAATTAAGTAAGAAAAATATTTATTCTTGAAAACAATGAAAATACAGAATATGGGATAAAATGTAGAATTAATGCACAAAAGATGAGTTAAATGCCAACAAAAAGGGATAAATATATACAATATTTGGCACTCATCAAATACCCCCAAACCTGAATTTTACTTGTCCTCAAGTAAAACAAAACTAAGGAAATCCTAACTATACCACTGTCGCTGGTCTCTCGAATGCATTTAGCGTATGCACTAAGCCTTTTAAACCACTAAGTGTCCCTAGTGGACGAGTTGAAGTCTCGTGAAGGTTTACCAGAGGTGTACCTACAAAACCTAAGGACAAAATATGAGCTTAGATTCCATCAAATGTGACATGTGCAAGACAGTTTAAGCTCACAGCAAAATGGAGATGTCAATCTAGCTATCAAAGGCACAATCCTAGCACTGATAACAAAAAAAGACATGTGATAAGAGTGTAAAGTGTATCTACACATGTGTAAAGAAAGATCTGAAGTTATGACTACTAATCACCAAGAGATAGTTTCTCAGACTAAGAACCAAGGTCGAAATCTAGCTAGCTGTCCGGACTTTACGAGAATTGTGAATGAGTTGGAGGTATTTCACAATTACTCGCGTTGTACATCAATGGCATACACCCTCCTTGCTTATTACAATGAAACAACAAAATGACTATTTACATGACTCTTATTTACATTGACTATTCTCTTTTATTTTTGGAACAAGAGATGATGAAATTGATAAATACTTGATTTTTTTTTGTATTTTTCTGATATTTTTTTTTCTCTTTTTTTTTTCTGAATATATACATCGTTTTTTTTTTTTTTTTTTTTTTGCACAAGGTAGCTTTTGATACATAACAAAAAGAAACAAAAAATTACATGACACTTTGCAAGAGGTAGCCCTTTTTGATGCACCCAGTTAAATTCGATGGTTGTCTTTCTTAATGTAACCTCCACCTTCTATCCCAACCAACCAAAGAACAAGCTAGTCAAGTTTCGTTCAGTATTCTAAAGTGATTGGCAATCGTAACTTCCTATCAAACACCTTGAAGATCGAGGCCATACATGTATTGGTAGATCGTGCGCGTACAAATTTCTTATCACTATGTGAATTGTGCTAGAATCAGGGTGCCTAAATATCTAGACTAAGACTCCTAATAAAAATACATATTTGCACAAGAGTCAACATTTCAAGGTAAATGAGCTCCATTTTTTATGTTTTTTCATTTTTTAATTTTTTTGAATTTTGATTTTTCAATTTTTTTTGGAATTTTTCATTTTTTTCAAAAAGATGGAGTTTTGTTTTCAATTATGGCATATTATCATGGTATCTACTCTATACCCCCAAACCTAAACTAAACATTGTCCTCAATGTTTCAAAATATGGAAAGAATTAAAATGCAACATATGGAAAGGGACATGCTGAGTAGAGTAAAAGGAGAGAGAATACCCGATTTCGGCGAAAGCAGAATTAAAACTCCGTTATTCAAGGAAAAAAAATCCAACATATTTCAGCCGAGATCATATTGGATTAGCAAAATATATACAAAAGGAACAAAAGGGTTTTTAAGAAATTTTATCTACTGGATTATATACAAAAAATTCACCATACACCAAAAGTCTAAAGAGTTGAGGATCAACCCAAAAGAAAAAGTGTAGAGACATAGAAAGTTTCAAAACACTAAAATTGGACTTAAATGGAAGTGAGAGTGAAAAACCGAATGAATCACCCCTAAACCTAAATTGTTCAACAGGTTTACTTTTAAGCACAAAATCTTTTAATTTTAGGGGTTCAGGATTCAAAAGGTCTAACTCATAATGGACTGTTTTCGGGATGGGCAAACATGCTATTTCCAACTGTGGTTCCTCAAATGTATTATACTTAGAAGCGAAATAGTCCAAAAGGACTTGGGAAGCACACAGTTCCAATCCTAGATTGGGAATCTTCAGAAAAGTTGGTTTAAAATTTTTGTTACAAACCAAATCTAGGTTGGGTGGAAGGCCATCAGATTGTGACTTAGGTAGAAGAATAGGCATATCATTATCAATCAAATCAAAATATCCTAACTCATCTACACATGTCACATCATGCTCACAATCATCAATCAAATTGGCAAGATCACAATCAGAATTATCAATATCATCAACAGATTTATTCTCGTGTATCGGCACATCAGGGGAAACATCACATGGAATACTAGAAGACATATCATGCATTAAGGTCGGGGCAGAGAAGCCTAATGTATTTGAACCCAAAGGTTCCATAACATTTTCAGTATAGACATGTTCTTCTAACATAACATCATAATCATCGTCATCATCATGATAGGGATTTTGCAATCTAGGATAATTTTCAATCCTAAGGTCGGAGCTATTACAAGAATAAAACTCTAATTCATGGGGGTGACTCATATCATGTGGTGTTGTTCCTGTTTCTCTAACGGATTCCCATTGATGGGTTTTCTCTGCAATCTCGGCTAAAAAATTCCATGCATCATCCACAGATTTATCAATAAACTCACCATTACACATAGACTCAACCATGGTTCGATATTTAAAGTCTAGTCCCTCATAGAGGATGACGACAAGTCTCCACTTCTCAAATCCATGGTGCGGACATTCGCTCAACAAATCATTAAAACGTTCAAAATAGTGAAAAACAGTTTCCTCATCCAATTGGACAAAACAATTGATACTTTGACGAATAGCGATGGTCCTATGATGTGGAAAGAATTTTTTGAAAAATAGATCTGTGAGTTGGTCCCAAGTGTTGATTGATTGTGGTCTCAAACCGTAAAACCATGTTTTGGCCCTTTCCTTTAAAGAAAATGTAAACAAACGCAATTTCAGAGAGTCTTCGGACATATGATCAGGTTGCATAGTCCGACAAATTTGTTCAAACTCTCTTACATGAGTATAGGGGTTCTCAGAATCGAACCCTCGAAATATAGGAAGTATTTGTATCATGCTTGCATTTATTTTAAAAGGGTTATTGGTTTGAGGTAATACAATACATGATAATGGAATTTTTATTGACGGATACATGTATTCATGGAGAGCACGAGGTTGGCCCATTTTGAAAAGACACAAAGCCCACTATTTGGTTTTAATGGGTTTTCAAAAATTTGGTTTTTTATGGGAAAATTTTGGTTTTGGTGGGAGACATTTGAAAATTTGGTTTTAAAATGGGAGTAAAATAAAACTTTTGGTTTAAGATGGGATAAAGAAGAAAAAAATTTGGTTTAAAATGGGAGCAAGAGAATTTTTTTTTTTTTTTTTTTTTTTTTTTTTTTTTTTTGCAAAAGAAAATAAAATTTGGTTTTTGAAATGGGAGCAAGCCCACTGTTTGTCCTCTAATGGAATGGAAGGAAGGCTGCGGCCCACGAAACACTAAGTTTTAATTTTGAAAGTTTAATTTGGCCCAGTTGGTTAAGGCCCGACGTTTGTTTTAAAACTTTGGTTTCGAGGTCCACTCTTGAGTGGAAACAAGCCCACAATCGGTTACAGGCTCAGCTGGGTTTAAACCCAGAATACAAGATACAAGTCCAATTTAAACAAGCTCACAAAAATTAAATACAAGCCCACAAATTAAACAAACAAGCCCACAAATAAATTATTACAAACCCAACAGAAAATAAGAGAAGCCCAAAAATTGGCTTTAATATTACAAGCCCACAATTAAAAATTGGAAGCCCACAATTCGGGTTCTCTTAAATGGGTTACCTTTTAAGCACAGCCCAGCTGCTCTGATATTGTTGCAAAAACCCAGTTGGGCTTTGGTTCTTTTCCTTGGTGGCGTCCCAGCAGAGGAAAAACAGGTTCAGAACAGCAGGTCCAACAACAAAAGAAGTGAAGCAGATGCAGATGCAAATGCTATGCAGTGAAATGCAAAAATAGCCAGTAAAACTACAAAAAACACAACACCAATCCCCGGTAACGGCGCCAAAAACTTGGTGGACCCGGGAGAGTGTATAAAATTAAGCGCAATGAAACGCGGGCCTACAGTAATACCGCAAGTGCACGGTCGTTGGTTGTAGCTCGTGCAAGTACGGGTCGATCCACAGAGACTGGGTGTGTTTTGGAGTGTTTAGCTATTTTGGGTTCTAGTTGCTATTGTTGGGCTTTGGGTACCAATGGACTTTGGTAACCAATGGGTTATGATTGTGCTTTGGGCCTTTGAGTTCTTGAATTAGGCTTTTGATTAAGCCTGAATTGGATTGGGCCTTTAATTGAGTTCAGGCTTTTGGATTAAGCCCACAGTTGACTGAATTGGGCTTTGAGCCTTAACCTAAACTGTGGCTGGGCCTTAATGAACTGGGCTTTGAGCCTTAATGAACTTGGCTTCAGTTTGTACAAACAATGGACAGTGGGCTTCAACTTTTGGTTCAAACCTGGGCTTGGTATTGAACTGAGAACTAGGCCTTTAGTGGACTGAACTTGAGCTTTGAAGAGGAAGCAGCAGCAGCAGTAGGACTTAGGCCTTAACCAGCTGCAGCAACAGCAGCAACAGTGGAAGGAAAGCAGCAGGCCAAGGGGAAGACAAGGCAGCAGAACAAGGCAAGAGGAAGAAAACAGAGATGGCAGTGAAGCAAAGACAATGGAGAAAATTTACAATGGAAGCAACACAGGGCAAAACAGGGCAAAAGGATTATGAGAAGGTGACAGAACACAGCAACTACAATCAGAGAACAATGCAAGTGAACCAAGGCCTAAGCCAAGGGCAGGGGAGATGGTGAAGCTAACAGTGATGACAATGCAAGGCCAAGGCAGTGGCTCTAGGCATACAAATAGAATGGAAAGAGAATTAGCTTGCTATGAGCACTAATTTCTCCCATTGCTCAATCAAATCAGTGCATCCTAAGCATACAAATGGAATGGAAAGAGAATTAGCTTGCTATGAGCACTAATCTCTCCCATTGCTCAATCAAATCAGTGCACTGAGGTTTCTAGCCTAACATTCCACTAAACATGTATCACATAACAGGTGCATTAACATTAAACAGAATTAACACTAACAGGATTATGCACTAGGAGAATTGAAGAAACTAAACATCACAGCATAAAACTAAAATTGACTTCACACACATTAACAGAAATGAAATTGAACTGAAATTGAAAATTGAACTGAAATTGAACTGAAATTGAACATTAACAGAACTAAGTTCTGGACACTGGCTAGTCCAGCATGCCCATTACATACACCACAGTCCTCAATTTATACCCAAAGAAATTTCCCTCAAATTACAAATTAGGGTTTTCACCCAAATCCCTAAATCCCAAATTTAAAACAGTAAAATTAGGTTTTCAAGAAATTAGGGAAATGGGTCTAACCCATACCCTATTTCTACCTACTCTCTCTTCTCAATTCTCTCTTAGTCGAAATTAGGGTTTTGGTAAAATTTCTCAAATTTGACAGAAGTTAGGGTTCTCGATTTTTACCTGATTTGATGTAGCAACATCAAATTAAACTCGACCCATTCTTCCTCTGACATTGTAGCTTCATTCCCATGCCTTTTCTAGCTTCTCTAGCTCGATCTATCTCATCAGTCTCTTACCTAGGGATTAGAATAGGGGAGAGCTTGATGGAATAGATAGGTAGAGAGATAGGGTGGTTGTGATGATGTGGTATTTGGTAGTGACAGTGGAGAGTTGGTGGTACGGCAACATGGTGTCTGCAACTGTCGGGTGTGGAGGAGAAGATGGCGAGAGAGAGAAGGCGAAGTGGAGAAGTGATTAGGTTTTTGGTTTCATTTTAGGTTATATATCCTAGGGTTGTTTCGGTGTTGAGCGGACATATCATTCTTGATGTCCAGCGAGATGAGACCGTGTGATGCATGAGACTGAATTGAATCGGACGGTTAAGAGAGGCTGATATTGAGCGACCGTTGGATGTAGAAGCACAACGAAACTGACGGCTCAAGATGGAGTTAGGTGTTGTGGTGTGAAGCGGATGTATCAAACTTTGATGAACATCAAGGGAGCGACCGTTAGATGTTGAGATGATCCAATCTGACGGCTGAAATCCGATACGGGCTTGGGTAGTGGAAATGGGTGAGGGTAAGGATTTTGGGCCTTGGGTATGCCAAGCCCATATCTTCTTTAAAAACAATTCTTCCTCTTCAAGCCCATTCCTAGCCTCTTGGTCTTGTGCACAACATTCTTCGCGGCTTCCTTGCGTAATTTCTTCCGGCTTTTCACCACTCTTCAGCTCTTTTCCGCTCCGCAAGTTATCCAGACTTTATTTATTACCTAAAAATGCAAAATTAAGTAAGAAAAATATTTATTCTTGAAAACAATGAAAATACAGAATATGGGATAAAATGTAGAATTAATGCACAAAAGATGAGTTAAATGCCAACAAAAAGGGATAAATATATACAATATTTGGCACTCATCAATTCGCAGCTTGTCATACGGCAAATAGGGCTCGAGTACAATGTGTACGACGACACCCTCTCAGCCTACATGTCCTTGGTCCAAACATTGGCATCACAAATTCCAAACATCAAGTTCCGGCACTTATGCAGAAGGGATCTCAGGCACGCGGATGCCCTAGCATATATATCATTCATGCTGAAGGACAAAAGCGTCGAAGCTATTAAAATAACAAGGGTATACGAGCCTTCGATTGCATCACAATTCTCCTTCGCTACTAATCAAGATACAGTGAAAGAAAATATAGAAGACCAGGTAGGAGAAGACATCCATAACGATTTTGACGAAGAAATCCTGCCAAGAGCAAATCAAGACAAATATTTAAGCAACGAAGATGATTGGAGAATGGTGATCCATGCGTTTCTCGAAGAAGGAACCTTACCCGTGGATCATAAACAAGCCAGGAAAATACTCTCCAAAGTAGGAAGATATGATCTTCGGGATGGGGTCCTGTACAAGAAATCCTTCCTCGGACCATTACTATGTTGCTTGTCCAGGAAAGAGGGGCATCGAATTCTAAACGACATCCATTATGGTGACGCAGGAAATCATAGCGGCATGAGATCACTAGCCGACAAAGCAAAAATGCAAGGATATTACATGCCCACAATGATACAGGATGCCGCAAGAATGTCCCGACGATGTGAAGAATGTCAGCATTTCTCCAAAAAGATACACGCGCTAGCAACAACGTTAAATTCTGTAGATAGCCCGTGGCCATTTGCAAAATGGGGCATAGATATCGTCGGGCCTTTCGTCGAAGGATCAGGGAAAAGACGATTTTTGATAGTAGCCACGGACTACTTCAGTAAATGGGTGGAAGCTAAATCCTTAGCCAGGATCAGAGACATGGATGTGTTTACTTTCATATTCCAGAATATCATTTGCAGGTTCGGCATACCAGCGGAAATCGTTTCCGATAATGGTAAGCAATTACAGGGGAAAAATATAGACATGTTTTTCGATACTTTCAAAATAAGGAAGAACAAATCCACCACCATATACCCTCAAAGCAACGGACAAGCGGAATCCACTAACAAGAACCTCGCCCTTATCCTCAAAAAGCAATTAGACGAACATAAGGGGCGATGGTGTGAACAGTTGCACAATGTGTTATGGGCATACAGGACAACACGAAGATCTGCCACTGGGGAATCCCCGTTTCTCCTCACTTATGGAGCTGAAGCAGTCATCCCAACAGAGATACTCATGCCAACCACAAAGACCGAAGCATGGGAGAAAAATCTCACAACAGACATGATGTTAGAGAGATTGGACGACCTGGAAGGAAGAAGGGAAGCAGCATTGCAGAAGATGGAAAATTATCAACGAAGACTAGCAAGGGAGTACAACAAAAAGGTAAAGCTTCGAAATTTTGTACAGGGGAAGTATGTGCTGAGAACAATCCCACGGTATCAACGAGAAAAGAAATGGGGAAAGTTAGCACCTACATGGGGAGGACCTTTTATAATACACGACATTGCGGGAAACGGTTCCTACTATCTTCGCAATCTGAAAGGCGAGGTCCTCCGGCATCCTTGGAATGCTAAGTGGCTCAAACGGTACTACCCATAGGAGCAACGCAGCTTTGCATCTGCGTGAAGAATACCCGAAGAAGAAGGCAGCGTAACCGCTCTACATGTTTCTATCTCTGGACAAGGAGTAGCAGGCCTCAACCTATCAATCAAACAAGCTTTCTGAAACCTTCAAGTAAACAAAACTTATCAATAATATTGGGGAAAGTAGTTAATCTACAATCTCTCAGGGCTCCCCCATCAGTGTCCATGAGTGTAAGACCAGGAGGAAGGCACCCAGCAGAAAGAGATACCCAACCAATCTTAAGGCAACGGGTCGACGGAATGGGTGTATGTAAATATTTTAACCCCATATCCTAGAACGTTTCCTCGGCCCCACCGTCTGGGAATCCTCTGGCCCAGGGTTCGCCAGCGGGGTGACAGGTCTCAAGACGATCACGAAGGTACCTCCCTTCGGTATCGCACCCAAACACTTAAAACATTCTTCTTTTGTTTTTAATGTCCTTCCTCATAATGCTTAAAATAAAAAACAAACTGACATTGCAGGTATATCAAAAGAAGGATCCATTTCATAAAGGTTGGTTACAAAAAGCGGCGAGGCCAATTCAAGGAAAAACACACATCAAAAACATTATTTTTACAAAATACTAGCAAAATGTAACTGAAGGCTAATGTCGTGGTTTCTACTTGGAAGATGCCGCCCCATCAGCAGGGTTGTTCCGAAGAGTTGAAGGAACGCTCCCACCAGAAGAGGGTCCCGGGGAGCCAGGCAAGGAGGCAGGTATAGGACGATGCGGATAGCTCTTGACGAGGCCATGCTCGGTATTAAGGCCAAGCTCAGTCTTCTCCAGCATCTTGTTTGTCTCCTCCGCCAATTGACACCGAGCCTTATGCATAATAACTATCGTCCATTGTTGGGCTTGAGATACCAACGAGGATAGACGATTCACTTCTTTAGAAACAACACCAACGGCCTCCTCGCGGGATGCCGCCAGACTCTTAAAATAATTAGTCTGTCATTCCTGCTGCGCTAAGGAAGATTGAGCCTTTTCAAAATTTTCATTTGCAGCACGGAGTTGTCCCTCGAGCTCTGAAAAAACAACACAAGGGAGTTAGCACAGAAAAGACACAATCACACTCAACGAAATAAGGTTATACCTACGACATAAGCCTAAGCCTCTTCATACTCATTAACAACCGCATCTCGCGCTTCATCAAGATAGTCATATTCCTCGGATAATTTCTTATAATCTAGTTGAAGGTTGGTGAGAGTAAATTGACTTGTATCTAATTCTACCTACTTCATTGAATCCATGTAACGAAGGTGGTTGACTTCGTTGTTTATCTCTGTTACCCCTTTGCTAAGTATGTACATACATACTTCGAGATTTCTCTCAGACTCAGCCTGGCGGGCTATTTCAGCGCAAGACGCATCAAGGGCTTTGCTGAGAGCCCCAACCTCGGCTCTGGCATCGTCCCTTTCCCTGTCAAGACACAACATACTCTCCTTAATTCCCGGAAAAGGAAGGGAGCGAGCCTTTCGTAATTCCTCTTCCAGAAGATGTATTCTAGCCTCTAACAACGAAGTACGCTCACGGGATTCCCGCAGATTCTCACGTGTCCACAGCAGCGTACCATTGAAAAAAATACGGTCATGGTTATACAGATTCTGCATATCAACCATCTGGACATGCCTTGCGCGCCTTCCCTCAGCCCGAGCGTCCCACTTTTTGGCTTCGCTCTTAATTTTTTCGACCAACTCTTTGATACGAGATTTTTGCCGTGCCCTTTCATTCCGAAGCCATATCAGCTCGGGGACTCCACCCACTGAAGATAGGGTGGGGAGACTGGTAGGTTTCTAAAAAGACCTACAAACTAATACCGCAAGTGCACGGTGTCGATTGAAGCTAATGTGCAAATACGGGTCGATCCACAAGGACTTGTGTGTGTAGTTGAAGTTTCCTAAGCTAAGCAGTGACAGTAAGTGACAGTGGCAGTGAGCCAAAGATGCAAAGATTGACAGTGGCAAAGAATCAAAGGAAATGAGCCTAAGGCAGTGAGAAATGAGCAGTGAGTTCTCTAAGTAAAACAGTGACAAAGAAGTAAAACACTAAGGTCTTGAATCCATCTTATACTTAGCTAGATAGTAGGAATTTCTAGTTCATATTCTTGTCCCTAATGGAAAAAGGGGGAGGTTCATGCCTTCCTTAGTCCAGGGTATGCATTTGTGGAAAGTTAATGAGCTAAGTTACTCAATCACCCCTAGCATTGAGTGTCTGTTTAAGGCACACTCAATCACAGGTGATATTACATACTAAGTTCATCACTTCCCTAGGCAACTGATCACTACATGAATTCCTTCCTAATATTTTACCACCTAACAGGAATTAAATTTCATCTCAACCTTAGCACCAGTGATTTAGAACATATTTCAAAACAGGATCATGTGAAATAACATTGCATTTAAACAACTAAACAGTGAATGAAAATTGCAAATGAAGAACCCTAAAAATTAACAGTGAAATCAAATTGACATTGAGAATTAAATTAACCCAATTAGGGGGTATCTCGGCTAACCAAGAACCCATTTTAACATTCTACATCGTTTCCTATTTATAGCTTTTACAAAACCCTAAATTTCTACAAACCCTAATTTAAAAATCCCCAAATCAGCAGGATTAGGGTTTCGAGAATAAATAAAATTAACTCACCCTCTGATGCAAATAGACTCGACCCATGCTTGTACTTATCCTCCTCTGCTAATCCTCTACTCGAATTTCTCCCAAATTTTGTCTTCTCTTCACTGTGATGAAACCCTGGTTATGTTTGTCTTCTTGGTAGCATCAAAAATCAATGCTAAGAACAAGACAGACACGACTAGGGAAGAGGTAGGTGATGGTGGTGGTGGAGATGGAGACGGCGGAGCAGACATGGCAGTGTCTGCCATGGTCGGGGGAAGAAGAGAAATTTGGGGGAAGTGTATTTGGGGAAGAAAAGAGTGGGTGTTTGTTTTGGGTCGATGGGTTTGATGCTTAAGTGTTGAGCGGGCGCATCCATTTTGATGATTTGCGAAGCTCAGCGGTAGGATGATGAGATGATGAAATGAATCGGACGACAAGATAGAAGAAGGCTCTGAGCGACCGTTGGATTAAGTGATACAACGAAGCTGACGGCTCCAGATGGAGTTAGGTGCTGTAGTGTTAGACAGGAGTTTCAGACTTTGATGTACGGCGATGCTGCGACCGTAGGATGCTGAGATGATCCAATCTGACGGCTAGAAAGGGAAACGGGTATGGATATAGGAAATGGATTTGGGTGAGGGTTTTGGGTCTTGGGTATGCCAAGCCCATATCTTCTTTAAGAACAATTCTTCCTCTTCAAGCCCACTTCTAGTTGATCCGGATCTTGCAAACATCATTCTTCCCTTTCTCCTAGCGAGAGTCTTTGTCGTTCCTTTGCTCTTTTCGCTCCGTGAGTTAACCAGGCTTTATTTAGTACCTAAAAATGCAAAATTAATTAAGAAAAGTATTTATTCTTGAAAACAACGAAAACACAGAATATGGGATAAAATATAGAATTAATGCACAAAAGATGAGTTAAATGCCAAGAAAAATATATAGAAATATGCACTTTTTAGCACTCATCAGAGACTCAGACAGAAAAACAAAGTAGTAGAAAGGAATTACGAGGGATAAAAGATGGAGAAGAACTAAACCTGTGAAAGCTGAAACTTTTCCACGAGTTTGCTCTAACTCAGCGCGAACGGTGGCAAGCTCTAAACGAAGACCAGCCTCTGCCTCACCCAGCCTTTCTTTCTCTTTAAGGCTATTCTTCAGTTCTTCTATCTCCATCTCAGCCGCAGATAATGCCTTTTCCCTGTGACGAAGCTTAGCCTCCAGCTTCAAAGACTTCGCTTTAAAGAATTGATACAGCATATGGTTACAATGCTCACTCCTCATCATCTACACATCAAACGGCAAACATTATTACACCGAAGGATTCGAGTGTAACGAAGAAATATGTACGAGGACTTACCTCCAAGACACGCTGTCGGGGAAAACCATATTGGTACCCATTGGATATGGCCATCATTTCAGCAACAGAGGATGGAGGGTCCGCTACGATGGTAGCCTCGGGAACACTCAAACTTTTCCCCCACATCTCGGCAACACGCGCCTCGGAAGATAGCTCCATCATCCGACGAGTATAAGCATCAGAATCTTTCTCGCCAGCAACCACCAGGGCAGGATGAGGAACAAACAACAGACTCTTTTTCTTGATCCAATCCATTATGACATCTTCACCCTCAAACATCAGCGAGTGAGGGAAATCCTCGGAAGGTGAGTCAACCACAGACTTCCCATTTGCTGTCATCTCCCCATCAGCACAAGTCTCGGCACCACCACGGGCAGTAGGATCATCCGCACCCTCAATCTGAACAACAACATTTTCCTTACCAAAATCCCCGAGCACGTCCCAATTATCATTGGGGGAAAGTAAAGAAAAATCTTTGGGAAAACCGAGGGCATCATCAAAGAGTTCCCTTGCGGAATATATCCTGTCAAAGAAGAACCCTTGAGAAATGGTGGGGAGAGTTTCCGCAGCCTCACCTCCTCCGATAAATTCCGGATCACCAGGGTTATTACCAGCAGGATCAGACATTTCTGCGGTAACACCTCCCTCGGCCACCACGGTACTATTTCCCCCATCAACACCATCACAACCCGCACCAACCTCTTCCTCCATAACAGGATGGGAAGTATCGGTGCGTTCTTCCCCATCAGACATTTCCTCATCCTCGGCAAACTCTTCGATCACCGGACTGGTAACTTCTTCATGAACCTCATCCTCACCCGTTACGATGGTAGAAGACTGCTTGGGCCCAATCTTTTTCTTTTTCGACACCTGCAAACCAATACACGTCCCACAAAAAGAGTTATTTCCTCATACACAGTTTGATTTTCAAAAAAGGAGGGGCGCGGCCAGAATCTGTAATAACCATACCTTGGTAGTAGCGGCACTCTTCGGTGGAAGTATAACACCAGAACCCTCTTCCTCGTCTCCATCAACAACGTCGAGAGCATAAGGAAAGTTCATGCCCTCGAAATTTAAACGCCAGGGACAGAAATCTCCATAACGAGCAGGAGGAGAATCACGAGGCCTGCTACTCTCAGAAGGACGCCAACCTCGCGGACCGGGAATCCAACCGTACGCCCAAGGACCAACAATTTCAATGACAATGGCATGCCACTCATAATCATGGTCACGCTTGATCCTTTCACGAGCAGGAAAAATTTTCCGCTGAGACGACCCCTCGGTGCCTGGAACGTATTTAAGTTCGGCATCACTCACCTCACTTAAGAGACGAATTTCGCCCCGAGGAGCAGCGAGGTTACGAAGACTAACGCTCCACGGTTTACGGTTCCTACTATTGACATAATCCCCAAAGGAGCTGTTGAAGTTTTCAGGAGTATACCACTCCCTCTCAGCGGGATATGGAACGTAACATGTCATCGTCGTCTCCCCCTTACTCCGCATATAGCATTCCCTCAGTGCACGGAGATAGTTCCCCGACAATTGCGACACAGAACGACTATGAGTATTGGTGGACGAGCCTTCTCGACCAGCCATCATGTTATAATAAAAGGAATCACCAGACCTATACAACGGCAGCATAAGACCCGCCTCGAAGGCTCCAACCGTAGTCAACAGGTGAAACTCAGCAAACTGATACTTCGAGATGAGCTCGTAAGTAATATTATCCTCAGGGGCATAGAAACGAACCTCGAAGGCCTGAAGCTCATGTTTTTCCTTGAAAACTTCAAGGTCAATGTGCTTAAACGTGACTTTCTTCTTGCTAACCGAAACGCTGCGTATCACCGGGGCAGCCTCCTCTTCTTCCGCGGGATCGGACGAACCAACAAAAGCTTCGGAAGCTTTTCTTTTGAAAGAAGGATTTTTAGATGATTCAGCTCTCGACGCACCACCTTTGGAGTTCTTCCCTTTAAAAGAAAGTATTGGAGGCGGCGGCAGAGGGTTCTGCACGGGCACTATAAAACGAAGAGGGGGAATATCGAAGGCGCCATCACGAGGAGGTGTCTGCGTACACCTGGAGTCATCACGAGGACGAGAAGGAGCACGGATGGCAGCGTATCGAAACCCGGAAGGACCCTTCGATGGATCCCCTTTCTTAGGAGGAGAGGCCTTCGTCCCAGAAGAAGGCGAAACTTTACTACCGCGGGGATCCATTTGCGACAATTTAGAGAGATCTCCCCCATGTGGAGATGTATTAGACTCTCTACGCGGAGGGGATCTCGGCAGACTGGAAGCCGGAGTTTGATAAGGAAGCCGCGGACGGTCAGACATGGCTGCGAGGAGGTAGAAAAAACAAGTTAGAAGCACACACGAGGGCATCACCAAAGATAAAAAAACCACAAAATTAACAGTTCATCTCAACATAGCCCAGAAACCCTAAAACTAGCATACATGCATACATGCATGTATAACCTAAAACCCTAAAATCCTAAACTTAACAGTTCAATCAATATAATTGAAACAATGGCCTCCTCGACTTGAGAAGAAGAACAGGGGCAAACTAGCATACATGCATCAAAAGATGTTCTTCATCACAAACAAGGTACGACAGCAGCAGGAAATTTACAATCAACACAATCAACACAAAACTTAAAACAACATGAACGAAGAAAAGAAACCTTACCACCACAAGCAAAATCCAAAAATAAGACAAATGAGAGAACAAACCAGAAACAAAGAAGAAACGAGCGTGATTAATGTTAGGGCAGAGAGAATTTAATGGTTGAAGAACAAAGGATGAAGTCTGACAGGGAGAATGAAATTAATTTTCAAGAAGAATGAAATTAATTTTCTCTCCTCTCCTTAATATACTCGAAAGAAAGAGAAGGAAGTTAATGGAGGAATGGGAAACGTGCCCATTAAATGAGCAGTTAATGTACGAGTAAGAAACGTGCCCAAGTATCTAGGAGAAGTTATTAGGAGAGAGGAGGAATATGTAATGTCTGTTTTCTTCAATGCTCCCACTAAACACTCAAGCCCGAAGAAAAGGGGCAAATTGTGTGTACATATTTCATCATTAAACACGTGTATGTGGGAAGACACGTGGAGAGCATGCGGACCAAGTCATCAAAACATGATGACACACGCCCACAGCCAAGAAGCCCATCCTGTCGACGTCGGATCTTTGCCCGAACAAATCCAAGGGCAGAAGTTAAAAGATATACCAAAAACACGATGTACTGCGGAGCACCAAATAACTCCCGAAAAGTTACTTTATCTCATCCCCAAAACAAGCCAAGATCAACGGTGAAGAGAAGGTTGACTGACATGGACGTGAAAGGGGAAAAAGACACTTGTCTGACACAAGCATGCGTCTCAACTACCCGCATTAAACACTCTGAGCAGTGTACGTGTCGATCAACCCGTGGAACGAACGAGGACGACTCTGCCTGATCAAGCAATGAAAGAAGACCTCCGCGTGATGGACACAAAGCACAAGAAGATAAGGTTCCAACGGCCCTCAGAAACGGGTCCCACACTCTAACCCTATAAATACCCCCTCTCCACCAAGAGAGAGGGGATCAGAAAAGAGAGAGGGAAAAGGGAGAGAGAGAAGGATTGTGAGTGTAAGTTTACCTTTTACAATTCACAGACCTGTGTAAACTCCAAAGTCATTCGACTACCTCTGTAATCATCAATGCATAATGAAACGACAACCCCGTGGATGTAGGCCTTAGTGCTGAACCACATAAATCCCAGTCTTATTTACATTTCAGCACTTTACATTCATTTGATACTCCACGAGTTTTACTTTTATACTTCGTTTTCTTTATCTTCCTCTATGTGAACGCCTCTGGTGATGACATTAGATGAGGCTATGATAAACCCGAAGGTTTTGAGCCAAGAAATTAATGCAATTGTCTCATCAATGCGAGTATGTATATAGACTGCGAACATTGTTTGTGAACATATAGATGCCTTCGTGATTTACCTGTTCACAGTAGGAATTTACAAAAAGAAGAAAATGAATCACTGACGAGAGGAAGTTGAGGGGAAATGTTCCAAATAAATCCAAAATAATCCTATGAAATTGTTGACAACGTCTCTGTTTCTTTGTTTTGCGACATTTTGACTTATTATTTTATTTTTTCCTGCCGCGTTTAAAAGGAGAGAGATAGGAAGACTTTACAACGTCAGGGTATCAGTTTGCTTAGGGGTTAACTAAATATCAGTGCCGATATGATCGATTACTAAAACAAAAAATAACGTAATATATTTTATATGAATTTTGGTTTACCTAAAACAATTGGTAGCCAATTTATCAAATATGGGAGTTCAAATTGGGGAAAAGAGAAATTATTATTCCTTTTTCATTCACAATGGGTAGACATATATGTAAATCATCCTTAAAATCACAAAATCCCGCATCTGATTAAAACAACAAAATGGCTAATAAATATTACAAATGCTTCAAAAAAAAATAATAATAATTACAAACCAGAAAGGGGTGAACGGTCACGACCGCAGTGAAAAAAAATGAACCGATGAGCTGACCATTCCACCGCTATGTGCCACTAGAGGCTCCCTACTTAACAAACACAACAATATGACAACTGAAGCTTTTTATGTATCTGTCCTCGTCAAGCTGGGGTTCAAGCTGATGAAACAAGAGACTCAATGAGCCAAGCAGTTGCAGATGTTGGATCACCTAAAATTGTGGACGCGATCATTCTCATTACCAATCTTGCTATCCTCCAATATTTCTGGACCTTATCTTGTATCCGCGTAGAAATAACCATGCGACGTTCTCTATTTCCTACAACACTATGCTCCATTGCCAAACTCTTCTTGCGCCCATCATCACAGTTATCACGGCCATTATCCCCAAACTCAATTCTGGCAGCATTAACACAATTGAAGTGACGACTCTCCCAAAACTTGACAAGCATTTCCTTAACACAGTTTACATGAAACTGAAAGCTGTCACAAGTAGAAACGTAAGACCAACCAGTAACTTGGTCCCATAATCTTCTTTTTCCACACCATGAACATTTTGAAGCCAACTTCTCCTGAAGAAGTAATTTTACACCTTCATGTTCAATCTGACTCGGTAATTTGCTGCAACATGGATGCAAATCACGACAGGACCGGTCACAGTGGTAAGAAAAGCCTTTTATATCTCCGCCACAGCCATCACAAAAGCGTTCACGTACTCCAGGTGGACGATCGTGGAACTTGAAGTTAGATGTTTTGTAATATGGATGGCGCATTGAAGAGCTTGCCGAGATACAGTCCGGGTGAAGGTCGTAGCTGCATCGTTCGCAACTAAAGCTTAAGCCTAAACCTATTTGATTGCAACCATCGCATATGTACGGGCTTTCTTGGTGGTTTGTCATGTGTAGCTTACATGAGTGACTGTGATGGCGCCTCTCAGTGTATTTCATTTTCTTTTTCCAACCAGCAGATTAGTTTCGATCCTTAGTGTTCCCTACCTGCAAAACAAAAAAAATAAAGCAGTATTTTTTTAATTATCAGAAAAACAAAAAGGACTAGAAAAAAAGCAGAAGAACACAAAGAAGAAACGGCACCAGTAATTGATGAAATAATCAAAAAGAAAAACATATGATTATCATACTATATGAACGTGTAGGATAGGCTAAATTATTAAGCTTATTATATATGAGATGTAGATCATGAACGACTTTACAAACATACCCTGCTTTAAAAAGTTATGAAGAAGATCCCATAGAACCAAACCATGTTTGGGAGCCTTCGAAAGACTATTCTAACTGAAGATCGAAGAACTAATAACTTTAATAAATTAGTACCTTTAAAGAAGTAACTTCTGGATGGAAAGCCTTGAATGGATAATCAAACTTGGATAAATTTGTACCTGTAAAGTTTTGTCTTATCGATAACTCAAAGTATGATTATAGAAAAAACCATGTAATTTGGTCTTCAAGTACAAACCGTATTTTATAGACAAGAAAATTTACAAAGGAAATCTATAGATTACGAGATTACCCTACAACCACCACTATGTTTTGTGATGTCATTGAGAGCTTACGTCAACTGTCGAGAAAGTTTGTAGATTTTTTAGTTAATTTCACGCGTTCATCCTCAAAACGGACAAGTACGTCGTGGAAATCCTCCAACGGTTTCTACCGAGTGAAACTAAGGGGTGGGACCCAACCTGCCAAGTATCCAACCAATGCTAAATCCTGGTTAGGCGATTTGGAGTCTCACCCCTTTGTTTCACTCGGTACAAACTGTGTGATCAACCCAGGCTGTACTTTGAATCACTCCATCTTCTCTAATCTTTACCTTCAAAAAGAAAAAAATCTTTTCTAATCCTAACCTTTCTTTATTGTTTATGATGGATGGAAAGGTTAAATTTCATCGAAGAATGTAATACAGTAAACTTACTATTTCATTTTTATCAAAAATATTGGAAAGGATATTTGATCTTAGGATTCAAGAATACTTGATGTTTCTTTTACATGGCGTCATTAGGGGCCATCCTAAAGGAATTAGGAGCCAAAAATAAAATAAAATAGGGTCACCCAAATCTAAATTGAGTTCACTCCTTTTTTTTTTTTTTTTCGTAATGACAAAATTACTCTTCAATCAGCGGAAATTAAACATAGATTCGGTAGTTATTGTTAGCAGAAATTATTTTGGAGTTTTTTTTTTTATCATAATCCGTATTAAATTGTGTTGATTTAATTTCTGAATATATAGTGTCCCAAAATTGAGATTTTTCCAAAATCCTTCCATTTCTGAATTTTGGTATCACCATAACCGGTAATAAGTTTAACTTCCGAATGAATATTGGTCCTAAAATGAAATTTTGTCAAAATTATTTATTTTTCTATCTTTAGTACTACCACAATCGGTAATAAATTATGGTACTTTAATCTCCGAATATAATTAACAAGACTTTGCTTCCCTTTTTAAACAAACCACTGGACCCGCTTTCACCTTTACAAATCCAGATGCAGAGAAGCCTTTCCTTAGCCGTCACATCCCCTGTCGGGATAGAGCTCGGTACAAAACGTCAGTGTACGTGGCACTACTGGTTGATATGTCGATTTGGCATCAGCGGATTGCAGATATTCAAACATGTACGACTTGATCATCATTGTTTGTTTATTCAATGAAGATCCAGGAACCTTCTTATACTTTAAGTTATGATGATCCAATACTATACTAAAGGCAAAGAGTCTCAGCTAAATTTTGTTTGTTTGAATTTCATGATGCATGGTTAACTTTTAGGTTTGATTTTCTTTTTGTCAAGAAAATAATTATATAATGAGCTTTCCAAGTAATGGTGGTGATGGGTGCATGTTGGAATGTTTGATGCCGTTCTTGATACACACGCATACTTGTTGTTTTGGATAAACTGGATGGATGTGATGCACTGCGTTTCTTTGCTGCCGCTCGGACATTTCTTTCATCTACGTGTTGAAAAAAAATCCAGAGTCCCGCGTAATTGCCAACGTAAACGTTATCCCTCCCGCGTATTCCCCCGGGACAACCAAAATCATAAATTCCTTCCATCCAAGTACATATTATATTCTTAGTTCGACATGAATAACGACCACTGATTTGCTGGACCCATTGACGAAGACAAATGAGATAGATAGGAAGCTTCAGTTGTCATTGTTGTGTTTGCTTAGTGGGAGGCCTCTAATGGCACACAAATGCACAATGGTGAGGCCAGCCACCTCAGTTCAGATATTGTTCTGTTTTTTTTTTTCCCCAGAAAAACTCCCAAGTTTTTAACACAAAATTAGTTAAAAAGGCCAAAATCAATAATTTCTGGATGAAAATGATAGTTAGATTTTGATACTGTTTAAATTGACAAAAATGTAAAAACAAGCAGGATGTGAACAGTTTCATCATGCCCATTTCCAAATATTTTTTCTTATTTTTAATTTACACAGGATGTATCCAGTTTCATCCTTGCTATTTTTTAAATTTAAGCGACGATGAATCCAGTTTCATCCTTGCTAAATTTTTTTTGTCCATTTCACCCAAACTATTTTTTACTCGTCCATTTGAACCGTGATTTAAAAATATTTGGACAAATGACCCATTTTCCGAATTTTTAATAATAAAAAAAACAAAAAAACAATAAAAATAAGAAATAAAAGGACAAGAACATCCTTTACTACAATCAGTGGCGAATCAGCTAACAGCAAGGGCGTGCACTTGCCACCCCTTGCCATTGGGCTTCCAGGCATAATTTTCGAACCCAAATTTTTTTCCAAACCTAATCTTGCTTTCTTACAACCTCTAACAAGATTTTGCTTTCCTTTAGTCGAGCTTTTAACTTCGCCGCTCACTACAGTGTAAACACATGATGATGTCGGAAAACTCTAATACGTGGAGTTGATGTAGTTTTTATTTTCAGGAACCGGTGGGATATTTATGTTAATGTTTTCATTTTTGAAGAAAAAATCATATTATTAGGTTATGCCTCTTTGAAATTTTTCCTTTTATCAGATTGACATATTATTATGTCGGTCTATAACAACAGCTCGGAATTAGTTCAACATTGCCTGTTTGAATGTACTCGGGCCCGACAAACTTGGGATCTCATATGCAACCAGTTGATCACATGACGTCTCGGAACAACCCCTACAATGGCCTATATCTGTTAGTTATTGAAGACTAATTATTATTTCCTAAAGTTAGCCGTGGTTATTTAGGGAAGGGGTTTTCTAAACCGGCTTGAATTCTTGGTGGCCAAGTTTGTAACCTATATAAATAGGTAATTAGGCCTTGTAGAATTGTGTGGATAAATTGTGAGCGAATACAATTGTAGAGAGAAAAGAGAGTTCTTTCTTGTATAGCTTTTAGGGCAAAAGCTAGGGTTTCGTTGTGAGAGCACATTGGTGAGGAACAAGAGACAAGGTTATCATCTCGGATAATTGTTGTGGTGTAACCAAGGGTTTGTTGGGATTCACACGACGTTGTAATCGTTTTTTCTTCATAGTGGATTTGAGTTGGTGCGGCTCAAAGTGGACGTAGACAATATATACAAGTTGTATGTATTGGTCGAACCACTATAAATCTTGTGTCTTGTGAGTTGATTTATCTTTCTCGTATTTTCATAATTGCTTGTGCTTGGTTTACTTACTATTCATCATAATATCTCAAGATCCGTTATTTCGCGGTTGTCAGTGATTCCCTAAAAAAATCCTGACAATATCTACCACCACATCCTCTGTCGAATCTCATATGACACACAACAACAACACAACAAGGAGGTGCAACAAATCAACAGCAACAACAAACTAGAAGAACACATCAGGCGAGAAAAGATCATGACCAAGTGTTTTTGTGCTATCACATCGCAACATGCCTGCAAGATGCGCAACCCAGGTAGTTGAACTGAAATGTGTCACTTGGAATGCATTTTACGTAGTGAAATGCGTGATTAGGTTTCAGGCAAGATCCGCATCGCGCGCTTTAATTATTATTATTATTTTTTTTTTGATTGCATATACAAAAAAAAAAGTTGTTGGTATATACATATACACTTGTCAGTTTGATTTCAGCTCCTCTTGATTTCTTGAATCATGTCTCCCAGATGGGTACTGAGAAATCTGAGTTATTCAAAAGCTCGTTTTTGTTTTTCTACATTTACTACTACTACTTCTTCTTCAACTCCAGTCGAGTTTTACCCAACTCCTTTCTTATTCGCTACTACTACTCCAGTCGAGTTTTACCAGTTCCTTGAGTAGTCATTTGTCTTGTATGATGATTTCCATGGAGTTGTTGAGCTCAACTACACTTTCTATCCTACTCCGAGACCTTTATCTATAATAGGCTAGAAATCAAAACTTATAGTTTTGATCACTAACATTGACAAACATGCTTGAGATAGCAACGAATGCGAGTTCGACCGAGCAATGCTCTAGAAGTTTTAATAAAATTTGATGAAACCAAATCTGGTTTCATCAGTTTTTTGACATTCCACCAATACAAAAATTGGTTTCAACGTTGTTTAGTTTTTGTAATATTTGACCAAATTTGGTTCCGTCATTTTTATGACGTTTCACCAACACAAAACCTAGTATTGAAAATGATGATATATCATTATTTTTTGCTGATGATTTTCGACGATGATGATCTGGAGGTGTTGGTGATGTTTGTAGAGGATATAAGGAGGAGGAGAAGGCGTTGTTGGTGGCGGATCTGGACATATAATGAGTTTACCTGACTTTTTCCTTATAGTAGATGGAGGTCGTAAAATTGGAGATGAAAATGGTGGAGGTGGATTAGAAATGAGATTTGATTGTATTGGAGTTCAAGAAGGTGTAGGTGATACTGGTGGTGGGGAAGTAGGACGAAAAGGACGCGGATCTGGCGTAGATAGAGGATCAGAAAATGATAGTGGGTTCAGTGGTGTGTGGAAGGAGGAGAAGGTGTTGCTGGTGTTGGTAGGTAACGAAAATAAGGAGGCGGATGTGTTGTTGATCAATCGTAAAATGAAGATTGAATTTAACGAAGAGAAGTAGAAAAAGAAAAAAATACATATGGATGATGTTATTATTTTTTAGAAATGAAATGGATGTAATTTACTTATTTAAAAATATTTGGGATTTTTATATCAATTTTGTTCCATATGGAGTTTTTAAAGATCTCAAATAATGATTGGAGTTTTTGTTTACTATATTTGGTCACCTTGGTGGTTTATCACTTGTTATGATATTTTATTATGTTTTGTGGAATCCTTATAAATAAAAATTTATTCGTTTGTGTTTGGTGGGGTTTTTATTGAATTTATTATGCAGTGATCAAGTGTTGATCGACAGAGATGGAGACTTTATCGGGAGATTCACTCCCGACCAAGCGGTCGAGACTCCACTGGTCGGTAACTTCTCGACATGGTCCGGCTAAGTGGCAAAGTTACCATTTAGCCACGCATGTTTGCCACTTTACCATGCCCATAATGGGTGTAAAAGTGGCAAACTCATGACTTTTCCATGCTCATAAGAACCCACCATAGATGGGTTCAACTTTTTTCTTTCTTTTTTTTCTTGATCAAGTGTGTTTTTGTACAACACTAGTTCAAGAAAAGATCATGACAAAGTGTTTTTGTGCTATCACGTCCCAACATGCCTGCAGGATGCGCAACCCAGGTAGTTGAACTGTAATGTGTCACTTGGAATGCATTTTACGTAGTGAAATGCGTGATTAGGTTGCAGGCAAGATTCGCATTGAGTGCTTTATGGTCAGAGGAAAAAAAAAAGTTGTTGGTATATATACATATGCACTTGTCAGTTTGATTTCAGCTCCTCTTGATTTCTTGTATCATGTCTACAAGATGGGTATTGAGAAATTCAAAAGCTCGTTGTTTTCCTACATTTTCTACTACTACTTTGTCTTCTTCAACTCCAGTCGAGTTTTACCCAACTCCTTGCATATTCGCTACTACTTACAAGGTACGTAAGCTCTCATCCATTTTCAAATCTTTAAATATACAAAAACTGGCAAACTATACTGATGGTGATATAGAATGGATGTAAACTGTTATCTTGCCATTTTTTATATAAGAGAGATGTGAAACACCCATGCACACGACATGCAATCCAATCTTCATGATTTCCGTTTTTGTGTGTTATCAGGTTTTGGGTTGCCAAGGAACTTATCTGTGTGGGTTTCGTGCATTCCATGGCCCCAGATTTCATCAAAAAAACAGATCCGTGGTTGAGGTTAGGCATCATGAAACACTATAACTCTCTTACTTGGTTGCAGTTCGAGACAGCTTGAGCTTACTTTCTGCACCTGTCGACGGCCTATGACTTATAAAGGAAATTTTGACTGGGATATTGGGTTTGGGCTTTACATTGCTTGTTCTTCAATGTTGTGGCCCATACAGGGTCATGTATAATTAACACTGTCTAGTTTTTTCATCTAGCATTTTGATTTCTATTCCACCGGAACTTTCTTTGGATGGGATTCCGAGTTCCTTATCATTCTTGTGGAGGCACCAGAGGGGTTCTATCTTGAGTTTTAAAATGCCGGGTTTCAGCCAAATTTCTATAGTTTCAAAATGGGAGTCCTTCCAATATCTTGATGCATAAAGTTCTGTAGTGAGAGGAGAGTGTACAGTAAGCCCAGGAAGTGTTTGATGAAATTCCTAAGAGAGGTTTGGACCAAATATCTTAAGTTTTCTGTTTTGTTTACTGTTTTGAGGTTGTGCAAGCATAATCGAAGGAGGGACGACTCAAATGTTAGAGCCTAGAGAAATTGTGTCTTAGAAGATTGGTTCCAAATGATGTTACTTAAGTTAAACTAATGGTTGACGGGCTTTATAAAGAAAGATAGTATTGAGGTAGCAATTGTAATGTACTTGGCTAGAATTTAAGGCGGATCTTTAACCTTCATCTTCCATGTTATTGATGCAGTCTACATGGTGTTTTGCAGGAACAATTGGACCCGTATTCCCTTGTGGCTGATGATCTATTAGTTGTGGCTAGTAGATTAAAGAGTACGTTTGCTGCTGAGGTGATTTATCTATTCCCTTTTTGTTACATCCTTGGCCTTGGCCATGTGTACATGTGGATGGAATAAAATGTAGGACTTTAAGATTACTTGGAGACAGTCTCTTGCTGCATTAAAAGGAGGAGATTTATAATGTAATGATCTGGTTTCGTCTTATACAGGTCCCTATGCTTGCCTCAGCTGCTGGGGATTTCTTCAAGATGGGGGCAGAAAGAAAGAAATTTCGTCCCACGGTAGGAACTATAAGTGCCTATTTTAAATCTTTTATTTCCTTGTTTCCAAAATGGAGAGATTCCTTCTGTTTGTCGTGCTGTGGTCATGGAAATCTTTGTTAAGTAAAGAACAATCTCCTAAATGTTGAGCTATATCTCTTATGTTATCTTGAGTTTTCCTTCAGTTTTCTTGCTCTGTCTAAATAGTTCCACTATCCAGCCAAGTGAAATATACAACACAACTATAAAAGCCAGACCAATCAGTCAAGTGTTTGATTACAACAATACCAGTTCAGGGAACGAATGACTGCTATGTCATTTGTACAATAGTATTAGAGCTTTATCCATAATAGCATGCCTCAGTTGTACCTTTTTGTATGCATTCCGTAGGGATGAAGCTCATGGAGACGATGCAGTAGTAGTTGGACTTATCTATTTATCCAAGAAAATTAACTTCTTAAGGTATTTTGCTGCAAACGTTGTCCAACCCATATATTTAGCACAATTGGTCAACAAAATACGGTTTACTTCAGAAAACAAGAAGTTTTAGACTCGAGATGTACCTTAATGAAATCAAGCTACATAAACATAGTTCTAATGAATCTAACGTAACTAATATGGATATGTTTCTGATACAGGTTATACTCTTGATGGCATCTGCTTTGAATATGTCAACCTTAGCTCCTGATGGCATGCTTGAGACGTCATATAACGAACTGTACGATAGACAACTGTCTATTGCTGTGATCACAGAGATGATCCATGTAAGTTATTCAAATTTATTTTTGATGATCATATATGCTTCTGGTGTCAGTGTCATACTCATAAGTTAATGTTATACTCCTTAATTACGGAGTTCAATTGATTCATTTCTTGTGCTAGGCAGCCAGTCTTCTTCATAGTGATGTTTTGGATGATACCGAGACAAGGCGTGGTATTGGTTCATTAAATTGTTTCATGGAGAATAAGGTATATAATATGCATAAATTTTAGTTGTAAATAAAATACGAGATTGCTTCACCTGCTTATTTGCATGTGAAACTCCCACTATTCTTAAGCAGATGGTAGATCATTGCCTGTTACCTTATTTCAGATGTTCATGCTCCATGAAGTGATCAGGACCCATTAGGATGGGTTACAGTTGGTAGATTGTCCTGATAAAAATTTATCCAGAAAGATGATTGTAGCCAACCCCAACTTGTTCGGGACTAAAGACCTGGTTGTTGTTGTTTTAAAGATGATTGTAGCCTTCTACTCTTTAGCATCTTTAGATGGTAAAGTTAGGTTAATCAGCAGTTCGTGGACGGATATATCTATTAATTGGATGGCTGAGATCATCTAACCCTTTTTTGATTCATAAACTGCTGGTCTGCTACTCGAATTCTTCCCTTTCACTTTGCCTTAGCTCAGAATTAGTGTAGACTCGCTCGGATTTAAACTTCTTTGTCTTATCAACATGAGTTCTAATCAGCAGAATCAGCCCTATCTCATTCACTGTGGCTTCAGACTTTCAGAGTTATGAAATCATGCTCTTCGGAGTGCTCTTATTGAATGAGCACAATATTCGAAGGGTTATGGAAGAGGAAAATATGAAAAATGATACCTCTGATAAACAATTAAAAAGAAGCACCTCAACTCTTTTCAAGGGGGTGTCATGCTTTATTGGATCCAATATAGTCAGCAAGAGTACCTAACCTATGCTGACCTAGTGGAGAAGTCCCATCTTGTCCTGGATATTGTATCATTATCCATTTAAAATGGGAATTATGAGATACGCATTTTATATGACTGCAAGTCTATATTATGGGTTTTCTCGTGTGGAATATGGTTGGTATATTCAATTTAGTTTATGAAATTACTTTCCGTAGTTGTATCCTTACTTCTGCTTCTTAATGGTGCAGATGGCTGTATTGGCAGGAGACGTTCTGCTTTCACGAGCACTTGTTGCTCTAACTTCTTTAGGCAATAATGAGGTACTTTACTAGCTAGTATATTGTTGGTAATACATGAATATGATTAGGAGATCAAGTCCATGGAATTGATCTTGGCATGGTGTAGATACTGTTTTATGTCCTAGCTAGTTGATCAGTCTGCTTTTGCTTCCTTCCGCATTTTAGTAAGTCTTGTTAAATATGGCCATACATCAGTCTGCAACTATGGTTGTGCACTTGTGCTATGTATCCTTATTATAGTTTCAGTTACTCAAGTTTTTTGGGATCGCATTGACCCCTTTTTCTTTCAAATATGCGGTCAAATTCCCGACAAAAGTACGAAAGGGTGTAACTTGTCAGCGCTTTTACAACAGCATTAACTCATCACCCTTTTGTGTCTCTGTTAGTGTTCAATGTTGTTAGTTGTGCTCAATGGTTGGTAAAGAATCCTACGAAATTAAGGCATTTTTTTTCTTCTCACTTGCATCTTGCATTCCCTGGTAGGTTGATACCATTTGTTACATAGTGTATTACCATTTACCTTCCTGTCCTTTCGGTATACTTTTCAGTTGACACAACATATTTTCCTTGTTTTAGTAAAATCAGTATCTTCCAAATCATCAACATCTCCATGTAGGTTGTAGCTTTGATTTCAAGGTCTGTTCAGCATCAGGTTACTGGTGAAACCATGCAAATGACCGCTGCATCTGAGCAAAGATGTAGGTATGCCAATCTTCCTTATTATTCTCTCTATTTGTAACAAACATGAACACATTGACAAAGCAAATACAGATATGGGTACGTCTATCAGATTTGATACATTCTTAATTATAATTTTTACTACTGGATGTTAAATTGTTATATATACAGTTAAAATTGTGTTCAAACACTCACAAGATATTAGCCTAGAACGCCACGTTATGTTCCAAATGTATCATGTGCGTGTAAACATAGCATCTACCAATATGTGCAAAGTAATGGAGTGTCTGCAAGTATCAGAAACGGTAGTCATGTTTCCTTGTGTCGACCCAGCAATAATTTGGAAACCACCGCTGTCAAGATAATCATCCTTTTGTTCTGCTTGCATTACTGCCACCATCAATTTCTCATCATCTTAAAGTTTTTTTGAGGACCTATGAGTCCTCCTCAGAACAACCTGAACCAATTTGTTGTTTTTATCCGTCTCCGTATTTCTTCTCGTCCCTGAGTGTTTTTGGTACTTATTGTTATCCATCGTCATCACTACCCGTATCAGTTTCAAGGTTATCAACATCGATCACACCTTAATGTTTGTCTTGGTCACGTGGACTTCTCTTGCAGTTCGTTATATGATTCCTTTTTTGGTTGCTGTATGGAATATTATATGGAAAAGACGTATAACAAAACGGCAGCATTGATATCGAACAGCTGCCAAGCAGTTTCTATTATCACAGGACAAACAGCAGAAGTTTCCATGTTAGCGTATGACTACGGCAGGAATCTGGTGAGTTGTTGTCATCTCAAATTTTGCTTCTCCTAGAATGTTTCTGCAAGGAAAAATTAACTCAATGAATATCATCTTGCCATTGTAAAACAAAAAAACGTGAAAAAGATAAAGGTGTCCTATCATAGGGCTTATCCACTATTTCTCCAAAGACAAAATTGATAGTGATAGAGGCTATTTTTTCCCCTTCATTCAACTGTCCAATTTTCTATTGTGGTTTCCCAGTGAAATTCGGGTTACAACTGATTTAGTAGGGGTCTCTCATGCATCACAGACCGTCTTGCTATTTACTTCTTTTGTTATTGGTAACTATTATTGAGAATCGTTCATCTTTTTCAGGGTGTGGCCTTCCAGTTGATTGACGATGTGCTTGATTTCACTGGCACATCAGCTTCCCTTGGAAAGGGGTCCTTGTCTGCCATTCGCCATGTAATCCTCTTGCTCTTACTTTTTTGCCTTGATTTAGGAAGTGAGACGACTAGGATGATGTACTATATTGGGTTAAATTAGCTGGAGTATGAATACTCATGCAAAATAATGTTACCAAAAATAAGCCATTGATTCTCTCCATGTGAACCCGAGTCTCCATTGTTTCTTAACTGTTTGCCTACTAGGTATTGAAGTGCAAGATTGCTGCATATTACTCTGACAGATAGATATTGACAGTCCTGATATCCTATTCTCGACCACCTTACTCCTACTTTTTGGACCATACCAAAAGTGATGAATATCTTATATAGCAGTGCAATTAGTTCAGTGCTCATTGAAGTTAATTTTATATGTAGGGGATAATAGCGGCTCCAATATTGTTCGCCATCGAAGAGTTCCCTCAGTTATGTAAAATTGTGGATCGAGGCTTCCAGAATCCTGCTGATGTTGATCTGGTAAGCTAACATTACTACTTTTTAACATTCCACCATTTCATTTGTATGAAACAAACCCAACCATGGATACTAAAGTCAATCCAAAAAATCCAGCGACAACATCTGTTTTCTTCTTTATATTTATGCATTGTCTTCCATCACTAGTTTTCCAAATTCTTTGCCACTTTTACGTGTATCCAAAAGTCTAGTAATTGATATTGCACATTCACTTAAATAAAAGCCTGTACATAAAACTAACCTTATATCTTGATGATTTGCTTAGTGATAATTGTAGCTGAATTGATAGTAACTAACCTTATATCTTGACTAGTACATAAAACTAGTTTCCCTGCCTTCATCGACTGTTACGTAAGCATACATAGTGGAAGTGAAATGAAGTAAAACTGATCAGTGAATGAAGTATGTTAATAAGAGAAAGGATTGCAATATAGTGATTGATCATTGTGCAACGCTACTGTGATATATTCACACCTGTCCACATATCTTGCTTGCTACAACTTCTTAACTTTATGCCTTGCTTAAACTTTTTAGGCCTCTGAAATCCTTGGCAAGAGTAATGGAATACAGAGGGCTATTGAATTGGCATCTGAGCATGCAAATCTAGCTGCTGCAGCCATCAAATCTCTACCCAAGACTGATAATGCGGACGTCAGAAGATCAAGGCAAGCTCTTGTTGATCTAACTCGGTTAGTCATTACAAGAAAAAGGTAACATGGACAGCATCCTGCTCTGCCATATTGCAAGGTACAGATTCCTGTTCTCGTAGGAAAGTGCAGTGATCTCCGTCCGGCCACATTTTTCGTGTTAGCTGGAAAGCTGAATGCTATCACCTATAAGACTGATGGACATCTGAGTGGTGTTGGATAGCTGAACCTTGGGTCACATTAGAGTGCCCAAAAGACATTGTAAATCAGTTTTAATGACGCTCCAGTTGTAATTTGCTCTTAGGATTCATAAAAACCTAGTTGTCCTGGGTGCAAATTCTTAGCTGGAAAGACACTGAACTCAAAGATTGGGGTTGAGATTATGGTTCTGGAGCTTCACCTCATTATGATAATATTGTGTAATTACTTGGTGCATGGACGTTGGGTTGTCACTCTCTCTATTTTTGTTGTCTTGTCTACAAATGTATAGACTTTGTCTTTCAGTTCAGTTCTCATGTGAAATTACTCTAGGAAACCATTTAAGTTAACAATATTACATATTGGAAAAAAAATAATGGTAGCGTCAATTATAGGCTGGTTGGCAAAGAAAGAATAACAATGGAACATGGCATGTTCTTCTAGGTCTGTAATTTGGATTCAATTATTTTTTTGCTGGTTTAACTGTCATCAATCGAAGATTAGGAAGAAGTAATTTTCAGACTCAGAAGATGAAAATGAATTTGGAAACCAAATTTCAAAATGATCCATAGAAGCAACAAAAGCAGAGTCTAAAAGGGCCTTGTCAGAACTTGATTATAGGGCTTTTTTTATATAGCCGAATTTACTTTTCTCCAATTAACATAATATAATAGTATTCATATTTTTTTTTCTCTTGACTAAGAAAAACAAAACTATGATGAGAAAACTCAAAAAAATCGTTTTCTATTTTCAAGAATCGAATCATCCGTTAAACCAGAATTTTATGGTCCGTTCTAATGTAAAAGAGTAGTTTTTTTACAAATTGATTTAGTTAGATGTCAATATACAATACGTAGTTTCAAAAAATTGCACCAACTCGTCAGTCCTATGGACTATGTGTCGTTGTTTCGAATCTCTTCAGCTCTATTTGTTCTTTTTTTTCACTTAAAACTGAAACGTGTTTTGAGGCATACTGGATTTTTTTGAGGCATACTAAATAATACCAAAATAGGGTCACTAAATAGAAAACAACATCACCCCGTATCCATCTTTTTTGATAATGGCATAACTACCTCTTCATAATTAGTGTTAATGATTATGATTAGATTTGATTTAGGAATTTTAAGGATTGATTAAAAATTAAGTTATTAGTGTTAAATTAGTAGAGAAATCAAATTTATGTGAGAGAGTTGGAATTTTTAAGAGGAAGAAGAAGAAGTGAAAAAGAACTTGGGTTTTGAGATTTTGGTGATTGGAAGTGACCAAAATGTGTGATTCAAATCAGAGGTAAACTTCTATACGAGGTCTAATGTCCTTTTCATAAGTTGAATCTTTCAAAAAAATTGAATTTGTAAAACCCAAATCTACTGACCAGATGAACAGTTCGACTGATAACTTGTCAGCCGAACCTCTATGTTTCGAAAGTATACCTAGGTTCCGCTAACAACTTGTCAGCCAAACCTAAGTATATTTTCGGAACACAGAGGTTCGGCTGACAAGTTAGCCGAACTTTAATCTATAACTCACGAATTTTGGTTTGGTTGATTCGAACAAAATCGTTGTTAGCCGAACCCAGATGTATTTTTAAAAAACAAAGGTTCGAATGACAAGTAATTCGTCGAACTTCACTTTGTAACTGACGAATTTAGGTTCGGTTGATTCGAACAAAATCTAGCAAAATCGCATTAGCCGAACATAGTGTTTCTCTAAATCATATACTAGGTTCGGCTCAAAATTGATATTCCAAGATCAGCCGAACTGATCTTCTGAAAATCCTAATTTCATCTTTGAAATCATATTTTATCGATCAAACAAAATAAAATCAATAAAAAAAATATGAGTTTTTTACAAATGTATTCTAAAATACATCTAAGAGCAATTGAGATTTGGATTTCGCACTCCAACATCTCTCACTTTGATTTGTGTTTCCTTTGATTGATTGATTGAATTGGAGTCCAAGATGTTTAAATTTAAAGGTTATTTTGATTTTTGATTTTAGGTTTTTGAGGATAAGGGCACTCTAGTAATTAGATTGTTTAAGGATATATATATATATATAGGTAATTGTACTACCTTTAGACACCCCTTATAAAACCACCCTAGATGGGATAATAAATAAGTATGCCTCAAAAAAATTCAGTATGCCTCAAAACAGGTTTCTTAACACTGGAGGAAAAAGCTTTGGATGGGCTTCATTATGCCTGTTGTAAAGAGCTACACAAAAGGCCTTACTTCCAATAGAAAAGAACCCTGTTTTAGGGAATATATAAAACTTTCAGGGCATACTGAATAAAGACAAAAGAGGAGTGTAAATAGAAAAATCAGAAACCCCTTAAGTAAATATTTTTGGTAATGGAAAATCTGCCCTTTTAGGATTAGTGTTAATACTGATAATTTTTTAAATAATTCTGATTAGTGATTAGTTTTAAGATTATTTAGTTATAAATTTGTGTAGACAAAAAAAAATTAGTAAGAAAAAAAAAGTTAGGTTTTTTTGGAGAGAAGTAGAAGGGGAAAGTGAGAAAAAAACTTGTAAATTGTATTTGATTCAATGGATGAGGAGGGTAATTCTTCATCTAAAAAACCTAGGAAAATACATATCAATTACAACAATGATCCGTAAATGGCTGATTTCTTAGATTATGAGAATGATTTTAAACAAACTCAAGATCAAGCTCAAACTCAAACTCAAGATGATGATTTTTATGAGCCAAACCTTGATGATGAATATATATATATATATATGAGGAACCCAATGCTTCTAATACACAGTTACACTTCTATCTTATGTTTAATCTCACTTTGTAGCTTAAAATCATCAAAAGTTAGGGTTTTTTCACTAAGGTTCTGCGAATATGGATGAACAGTTCGGCTAGCTGAAAGTGTTATGATTAGTAGCCGAACCCCTTTCTCTAGACAATAGTTCGGCTTGTTATAAATAACAACTAAGTAGTCGAACCCTACATTGTAACTTCTGGAACAAAATTTATTCAAGGTTCGGCTGATATTGATAAATTCATATGCGCCGAACCTTTTGGGATTATATGGTTCGGCTCTTTCATCAAGTAGAATATAAGCCGAACCTTATAACTTATATTCCTAAGTATTGTTTGGTTAAGAATTTTGTACAGGTTCGGCACATATTGTGAATATCGTAATAGCCGAACCTTGTAAATGTGATAGGTTCTGCTCTTTTATGTATTATTGTACTAGCCGAACCCTTCCATTGATTTTTCATTATAGTATCTTACCTTGTGTTATTCTTCATAGATCGTGCTTGATGGACCCGTATCGATGGAAAATCAACCTGATCCCGTAGACATGATTCACGAAGATACTAGGGATCACTTCCAAAATGATTTGGTACGTAAGAACTTGTTTTTTACCTTAATGTTGTCGGAATGTTCCGAAGTTTTTTTACTAATTATTTGTGTTGAATGAATGTAGAGATGAAAAACTAAACCCCAAGCAGTGGCGTGGGATGAGGAACACGCGATGAAGCTAAATTGCGTACAAGTTAAAGGACAACAAAGCCTAGGGGATCGGTTTGAATTGATTTTTGGGTGAAGTGGAACCGGCGATAGCAAGGCTAGAAAGGGTTCTGTATATGTTTGGAAGACCGGGAGAAAGAATATGAGAAAGACGAAGAAAAGAAACTTCCCTTTCAAGATCGTTTTCAACCTCAATAACAAGAATAATACCTTGAACAAAGATGATGAATATTGGGTTATGAATAAAGATATGGATTGTCGTCATAACCACCCATGTCCACGTGACCTTCATGGACATGCGAAAGTAGCGCGACTTAAACCCAACGAGATGCTTGAAGTGGATAAAATGACACGAGGATGTATTCCACCGTCTAGGATTCTTAGTAAATTGAAGAAGGCAACAAGAATAACAAGTCGACTATGCAAACTATCTACAACGCAAGAAATAAGATTAGAAGACTCAATTTGCAAGGTAGGATGGTGATGCAACAAGTGATGTGGTTAGGGGTGAAGCATAACTGCGCTTGCCAAAAGAAGTTGGATAAATTTGGTCAAGTGACACACCTTTTTCTTGCCCACCCGGAATGCGTCCAATTGGCTCAATGCTTCCCACAAGTTATTATATTGGATTGCACGTACAAAACTAACAAATATGAGATGCCGTTGATGAACATTATTGGGCATACGTCGACAAAGGCACCGTTCATCGTGGATTTTTGTTTCATGAAAAACGAGAACAAAGAGAGTTATGTTTGGGGGTTAGAACAATTGAAGTTAATTTTCCGGGAGAGTGCTCTTCCTAAAGTGTTCATATCCGATCAAGATTCATCATTGATGTATGCTATTAATAAGGTATTTCCGGATGCTTTCAAATTTCTTTGCACGTTTCATATATGGTGCAATGTGAGGAAAAAATGCCAGCCGATAATTCAACCACTTAAGATGAAAGAATTAGACAATATTGCTAAACTACCGGTGGAAAAACAAGAAAATGAAAAGAAGGAATTCTTGAAACGATATGAATACAATGAGGTGTTGTGGGCTTCTTTCCATGGCGAATGGGAAGCTTTGGTATGGTCAATCACCGAAGATGTATACGAAGAAAATGTTAAAATGCTCATTAATCATTGGAGGACCGATTACCCCGACGTCATTATTTATTTGCTCGAAGATGTGTTGGAACCTAATAAAGAAAGGTTCGTGTCTTGTTTCACAAATCGACAAACACTTCGACAACCAAGCCACAAGTATGGTAGAGTCGGCTCATTATCGGTTGAAGAAGAAACTTTTTGGATGTGTTGACACCTTTGTTACGGTGTTTGATGCAATTGATGAATATTTCAAAAGTGATACTGTGAGAATTAAGGCGGCGTTCGAACATAACATTATGTTCAAGCACAAGGATTACAAAAGTCCTTGGCTACGAGGATTAACTTATAATGTCTCCCATCTTTGCATTTATTTATTGATGGAAGAAGTATCTTTGATTGAGACATTTGGCGCCAACTTGGAGGAAGAGTGTGTTTGTAAAATAAAGACGTCTATGGGACTTCCATGCCGCCACGATATAATTAGGTACGAGGATGGTATCATACCATTTGAGGACATTGATCCTTTTGGAAACAATTAAGCTTTGATACTCTCCAACCGAAGACGACGAGGATGATCTAGAAATTTGGGACACCGCAAAAGGGAAAATGTTGGCGGAGATATATAAGAATATGTTCTGAGCTCAAAAACAAATTTTTTGGCTCAACATGTTGCCGGTAATGTATCCATTCACCCAAGAGAATATTTTGAAACCGGAGAAGGGTTTCCTGAAAGGTAGAAAGAGTAATAAAATGAATAATTTCCAAACTAGACAAGCAAACAAGGCACTATTGGTTACCCATAGAGATTCATGCGGTTTTGAAATCCATGATGCAAGGTATGAAAAGTCAAAGAAGGAAATTGAAAAACTGATGAAGGAGGAAGAAGTGAAAGTTCCAAAAAAACGTGGTCGTCCGAGTATTCAAAAAGCCGAAACAAGTATGAAATAGGTCAAGGAGAATAATTGTCCGTCACAAGCAAAGGGGAAGAGTAAGATGCATCATTCACAAACCAAGGTAAAGGAAAAAAAAAGACCATACATGAAGTTGGTAGGATGAGAGGACCCAGAAGAGATAAGTCCGGTAAATATTTGCGGCCTATCAATTTTATATATGATAACTACTTGGAAGATCTAGCGCCGGTAATTCATGAGCATATCATAGCAATGGACGACGTATAAGGTGATGGAAATTGTGGATACTACGTAACGGCGGAACAACTTGGTCCTTTTAAAGATGGGAACAATCCGGTGCCCCGAGAAAATGAAGTCAACTATATTAGAAAATGATTGTTACAAACCCTACGTCGGAACAAAGAATTCTACAAGACAATGATGAGAGCAGGTCCAAGGGGAGATGCAGGAGTGGGATCAGTGTACATTGCATTTGAACGTCGTTTGCATGGGGATTAAATCATCACCCAAGATCATTGGATGTACATGCCCGTTTGTGGGATTCTAATAGCGGAGACATTCGATTGCGTCGTACATTATTTCGCGTGGCCGGGTAATAGTTTTACTTACGCGCCTCCAACAAAACCTTGACATGAAGGTGTAAAAGATATAAGACTTGTTATGGAATTTGTTCAAAATTGTCATTTTATCGGCCTCAAACTCAAACCCGGTTGTCCATCACCTCCCTTGATGAGTGTAGCCTTTTGGCCTGGATTTGAAAATAATTATTCAATGGATTGGTGTGAAAGCTATGCAACGGAAATGGATCTTTGGAAAGCTTTGAATGTGTCGCTTGCAAGTGGAAAAGTTATTATGTTTTCAAGTGATGAGGATGAAGATGATGAGAAAGAGGTTAGTGAAGATGATGAGGAAGAGGTGATCCGTCTAGGATCTCCATAAATTGACACTATCAGAGTGTTATTTGATTTTTGTGGTACATTCAATCTATTGTAGATTTCGGTTTTTTCGGTAAACTAACAATTGCACTTAATTTTACCTTATAGACTCCTTGTATTTGAATGAGATTTGCTTTATGTTATGGAAGGTATTTTCATTGGCAGACAAGTCAGTAATATACATTAAACAGGATGTAGTTCGGCAATGAAACAACTAGCCTAACCAAGTATAAATCCAGGTTCGGCTTGTGTTTTAATTTATATATATGTCGAACCTGGCATAATATTTAAGGTTTTGGACAGGTTCGGCTTGTAATGGATTTAACGTATAAGCCGAACTTGACAATTTCCTTTCACCCTGAAATCTCAGTCAGGTTCGGATGATTATCCTTAAGTTCATATTGAGCCGAACCATATCCCGTGTTAACAGTTTATTCAATTCATAAGTCTTTTATCATTCATACATTGAAGGATTACATTCCAAGTTACATTCCCATTACATAAGAACATGGAAGTAATACATAAAAACATGGTAGCATTACAAAAGAACATGGTAGCAATACAAAGGAAAACCATCCATCTAGTATCCCAAACGGATTATGAGAAACTTTCTAAGAATGCGGTAGTGAGCTTCGTATTTGAAATTCTTTCCTTTCCATCTTCGTTATTCGTCTAGTGCTCGCACTTCAATTTCGGAGGTAGTTTCACCCTTGAGTCGATAGCGATTCACAACCCGAACTAACGCTATAAAGTCGGTAACCTTTTTCTTAATATATTCAATTCGTCAAAACAAGGATGCTGAATCCCGGTTGTGAGGATTACATGTTTCATTAGAGAATGCTTCATGAATTCGAACCAAGTAGTACATACTCATCAGACCCTTCACTCGTCATTCTTCACCCTTCTTTGGATAGTATGCTACATAGTTCGTGCAAAGAGACAAATCTTCATCTAGAGTAAACTTAGGATTAGGGGGTGCCATATTTTTCAGGAGATGTGCTTTCTAATGTGAAACTATAGGTAAGTATATATAGAATTTAGGTTTTACAACGGCTATATTTTTGAAAAAAAAGAGTTGTTCCTTGAAATTTGTGAAAAATTTCAGGGTTCGGCTAGTACGAATTTTTGAATACAAGTAGTGACGGCTAGAGTTTTCAAAAGTTTGAAAATTCTGTCAGGTTCGGCTTGTATTTATAGTTAACTTATAAGTCGAACCTGATACTGAACATGTCACTAAAATAATGAAAACTGAAAATTATCTATAACACTTAATACGTAAAAGTCAAATTATCGATAATACCAAATAAACTAGCAAACACACACAAAGTCAAGTTGTCGATAACAAACAAACACAAAGTGTACTTAATAAAACATAGAAAACATAATAGTTCATTGACCACCACCCCTTTTGCCGGTTCCACGACCACTACCAGGGCCTCTTGTTCTCGCACCTCCACGTTAATCTTCGGCTGCACCGACATCACCAATTGGGCCGCTGCTACTACCTCTGCTTGTGCCTTCACCAGCTTCTCGATCCCTTTTCTTCGTCGGCCTTTTTAAGGGTACTTGGGGTCCTTGTCCTTTGGTCATAATAGCATCCCAATCGTTGATGAAATAATGTTGTTCATCAACCGTCAACGGTGTTTTGCAGCTAGCTTTTTTCTTCATTTTCTTGAACAACTCCTTGCCTGCCACAACCTAATTTCATTTGTCAACAACTTCTAGTTATGAGTAACTTATATAATATCTTATTTATGTCAAAAACTTCAAATTCAAGAGTGAAGATTAATGCAATTATTACCATTGTCTTGTAAGCCTTCGATAGCTCTTCATAAGTGGGATTTTTGGAGATGATGGTCTCCTTTTGCTTTCCCTTCGACTTATCAACTTTCTTCTGACTTTCCTTATTGATAATAAAGGGATGAGAAATATGGTTGTACCAATCCATATAGCCCGAATCAGCTTCACGAGGATCATCATACAAGGGTGCTATCGAATTCATATTTAATATGTTATCATCTAAATTCTTCCAATGCTTATTGCTCGGCTCGGGATCATACTTTTGAGACCATGAAGAAGTGGTGCTTTTAGTTCCAGTATAACTCTTTGGCATCAATGTGAATTTCTCGTCAAACAATGGGACCTTTTGGACGGCTCCTCCTTCACGTAGTACTCGCCGAGGAACAGAAATTACACTAACACCGGGATAAAACAATGGTCCATAGTACATACCCACCGGCCTGTCTCCACGATAAACATCTTGCTCGCGTTCATATTCTACCGGCTTGGCATATGGATCAAAATCGACGTCCTTGACCTCCAAAGAGTCTAACCTCTCTCTCAAGTTTACCACCAACTGCTCTTTATTCCTTGCCATCTCCTCATCAAGCTTGTATTGTGCCGCTGTTGGAAGTGTATCAACCCAATCGACATCCTTTTCAAATGTTTTGGCCAACTTCAAAGTCGAGAAATGGTCATATACCTACACCTACATCCAAAATTAAAATAAGAAATGTTATGCAAACATACAAGGTAAGGATAATGGCTAATAAATGTTATGCAAAATTAAAATAACATACAAGGTAAGGTTCGGCTAGTATTTTAATTCAAATAAAAGCCGAACCTAAAGGTTCGGCGCATAATGGCTATCAAAAACAAGCCGAACCATACATTGAATAACGATACTTTGCATTGTTGGAAAAAAAAACCCGAAAATTAATCGAGAAATACCTGAAACAAAGTGAAGTTCCCTCCAATGTTTGTACTTGTCAACCTAGAGGCGGTCGCAATTTGTTCGAGAAGGTAAGCTAGAGTCGCGGTACCCCAAGCGTATTGGTTAATGGTTTCAAGATCCTTTAACAATAGAAGATAATTGGCATTCACCTTGTTTCCAGATAGGTCCGGGAAGACATATCTGCCAAGAGTATAAAGCAAATAGGTTGTTGCGGTTTGCTTCACTTTGATCTCGTCCATTACCAACTCTCCTTTCTTTAGTTTCTCGACTGTATTCCCAAATTCCTTTTTCAAATTAGTAAGCTTCACCTTCTTCAGCTTCTTATTTTTCCCACCTTCAAAGTGAACAGAATTTACATCTTTAACGGAACGACAAAAATCGAGTTCGGTCTTATAATTACCCCAACCAAGATATTCCTTGTACAATTTATATAGCTCCTCCCAACTCATATCATAATAGTCAGCATCCACGCTTCTACCCCTCACTTTAAGACCTGTAATCTTGTTCGTGTCATCAGGAGTGATTGTCATCTCCCCAAAGGGTAGATGAAACGTATACGTCTCTCGACAAAATCTCTCGGAGAAAGCGGAGGACGTCACACTATCATATTCCTTATGTCCATATTGAATGACAGGCCATAAAGCAGAGGATTGGACGTAAGCAATTACCTCGGGAACCTCTTCAGACAATTTCCATTCTGCTGCCCTATGATGTCTCAATACTCGAACCTCATCGTTGTGATCAGGAGTCTCATATATTCTCTTTGCCCAAGATTCGCCGTAACTGATCAACACCCTTCCTCCATCTTCCGGAAGTCCATAGAGCAAACCATCATCTCTAGCTCGGATTACCTTATTATCATCAGGAATGTGCAAACCTTTAACTCGGCGTTCAGCAACATGTTTCTCTTTCGGTTGATGTTGAGGTTCCTCATTAACATGACCACCATCAACTTCTTGTTCTTCTCTTTGTATCTTTGAAACTGGTTCACGAATTACTAATGTTGCGTCTGTGTCAACTCCTCTCGCTCCAGCTCCTAATTTTTTCTTACCTCCTCCTCGAGGATCGGGTATTTTAGAAGTAGAAGGTGTAACCTCCCTCCTCCTCCTTCTTTTAACTTCGTCATTCCTAATGCAAGTTTAAAACTTTATTAACATATGAAAGTTGGTGAGCGCAATAAAGACCACTGGACTTGTAACACAGTGTTATGTTCGACGCATAATTAAAAATACCAACAAGCCGAACACGTTAAGTCAAGGGTTCGGCTAGCCCGACAAACAAAAAATGATCCGAACTTAAACCTAGTTTCTGTTGCAAACTAACAGAAGATGGTTCGGCATGAATTCAACATTATATAACACGCCGAACCTGGCGCATATTTGCTAAACAATTTTGTGCCGAACTGTTCATCTACAAGTTCAGGATGCAATTTTTTAGGAACAGTTCGGCACGTATTGCATATAAAATATGAGCCGAACCTTAATCTGCAACCGTCAAAAACCCTAATTTTTTTGATTTTTCCCTATTCAATCGATTAAAAACAGCAAATAAAAGATTGGGTTTGTATAACTTACTGTATAATCCTCATTTGAGGAGTTGGTGCTTCGGTTGGTTGATTTTGTGGTTCAATTAGTTCTTATTCTTCAATTGGTTCTTCTTCTTCAATGGAGGGATTTGAAGACGATTTTGAACGCCTACCAGTTGCATTTTCCTTTGTACGAACCATTATATAGTTGGGTTTAATCGACGATCAAATTTTCGCGAATCGACGATTAATCACGACGGTGAAAAAAAATTCTCACGAGGGAGAGGAAGGGGTTCGTCTAGAGGAGATGAAGAAGTGATATAGAAATTGATTTTTGATTTTAGTTAAAACTAATTTTAGGTTTTATACTAAGAGTAAGGGTAGATTAGTAATTAAAACAGTTGAAGGGCATATAAGTAATTGAACTACTCAAGGGATAGCCCTTATAAGGGCACTTTAGATGGGATTATTGACTTGTATGTCCTGAAAGTTTTATGTATGCCCTAAAACATGATTCATAGAAAAGGGCCTAAACATAATCGGGCCTTGTGCAGCGCACACACTGCACCCCCTCAGGACCGGCTCTACTTAATCAGATTTATTTATAAATTTAATGTTATTGTCAATGAATATAAAGGAAATTTAATTTTATATATATATTTCTTTTTGATGTGTAATCGCTGAAATATATTATTCTCATAAAAACGTGATAAATTTAATAAAAAAACTAATAATTACTCCCTCTGTACCACATATATAGGCAGAAAATGCAAAATCTCTAGATTAAGAAAAAAAAATGGTTTCATAAATAACCATTCTCTTTTCTATTTTGCCCTTATCCTATTTTCCAATGTTTATTGTGCTGATACCAATATATTAAACAAGGGTAATTTATGGAAAAATTCATTTTAAAATTGGAGGCCCGCCTATTTAACGGGACAATCAAGATTTAAGGTTCCGCCTATATACTATGTGGTACGGAAGAAATATTAAATATATCCTAATAATTAAATGCCAAAAGTAACAAATATATCCAAGATTTAGCCGAATCCATGGACTTGTCAAAATACGTACCGTGTCACCGCATGACATGAAATAAAATCTCTTTAAAATAATTTGGAGAAATGGCACCAGACCATTTCCATGTGCTTATATTTTTTGTAATGTCCACCACACAGTCACACATGCATTTCTGTATATTATCCTACTTGTTAATGCAGATATTGATGCACATTGCATGATCCGCGGTCATGGGATATTAAAGGAAATGCAGGGATCTATGATCATGCTGTCATAACAACTAGGTGTGGGATTTTTTTTAAATCAAAATATTTTTTTCATTTTATATTATTTTGGGTGCTGCCCACAGCAAAACTGTGTCTTAATTATGCCGCACCCACCGGCCAAAAAAGAATAATAGAAGGAAAAAGAGATGGTGCTAAATTTCGTGTTACTTGGAAATTACATTTTCTTTTGCTTTCAGTTTCAGTTTCAGTTTCATTTTCATTTTCCGTGTCAAGTAAACAAGTGAACAAGATTTTAACCTATAAAACTTCTCTTAATCTTTTTGAATTTGCTTTCATTTCAAAAGACTTGTTTCTTGCTATGACTTCAAAGAGTAGTAATGGTGGTGGATTGTTTTCCTCAATCAAGTCTAGCTTACTGTGGAATAACGGAAAGCTCCCTCAAGGAGTGGAAGTTATAAGTCCAGAAGGAGACACAGCGGATGCAGCACCAGAAGCTACTAAAGGAAGATTAAAGCCAGAGGTATAACTTGCGCATCTTTTTTCTCTTTTTTTTATTTTTGGCAATTTTAAGGACGGATATCATATTTTCGTCTTCTATTTCGAATGAGTTATTTGTTGATTCCTTCGTAGGAACGAGTGGGTTTATGGAATATGATGAAGAAGCACATTGGTATGGACATTACGTATTTAGGGTTTCTTCCAATCTCCTTTTTAGAACCAAGAAGCCAACTTCAGAGAGGAGCGGAGGTGAATGCTATCTATTTTCTCAATATATATAATGCGCTATTCCTTATCAGCTAAAAGTTATCTGTTCTCCTCCTCCCTTATTGCAGTCGATGGAGTACTCTCATTTGTTGGATCAAGCAAATGAATGTGATGATCCTTACATGCAATTGGTGTACGCTTGTAAGTGCCTCTTTCATCCTTTTTTCGTGAATTTATTTATTCGCTACAAGGCAGTTTTAAACTATATATCATGCATGGTTATTGATTGTAGCATCATGGTCAATGTCCTTCCTCTATGCCATACGCCGGACGTTTAAGACATTTAATCCCATACTTGGTGAGACTTGTGAATTTGTCAATCACAATGGCATTACGTATATTGGAGAGCAGGTGAGCTTCTTATGGCGGCCATAGGATATCCCTTCGTTGCGTTTTCCTTTAGATTACTCTAACCCAAGGCAATATGTTTTATTGTTTTTTTGCTTCTGTTTAGGTGAGTCACCATCCCCCAATAGAAGCTGTACATGCTGAGAATGAACATTTTATGTTGGACTCCACAACCAGTTTAAGGACCAAACTGTTAGGAAATTCACTTGATGTCTATGTTGGCACAAGGTAAAACATGATCGGCCGATTTGCTCGTTCCTCGAATCCATTTATCTACATGTACACATATCTTATTGTTCTATTATTTGTTATCCAGTACACATATTACCCTAAAAAGAGATGGTGTTGTCCTGGAGTGCACCCCTCCTCAGGCAAAACTATACAACCTTATATTTGGCCGAATGTGGATTTCCTTTTGCGGCAATCTAACTTTGACGAACTTGGCCACTGGAGACTACGTTGTGCTAAGGTTTCAACCATCTGGCTGGTTTAGGTATGTTTATGTTTCTCTCTACCTCCAGCTCTTGTTCTTGGATGTCTCATTTTTTTTGGCTTCAAATGATACTTTGTACAACTTCTCGTCTATAAATGCAATTGCGTCCTTTGAGAGGATGCATATCTTAGTTCCGATTTAACCCTTTGGGTGAGGGATAGCGCGAAGTTCAAAAATTGAACATTTATTACTTTCAGTGCGTATCCTTCTATTAATCCTGTTAATTAATGTGCAGTGGTGATCGCTTTGAGGTGGATGGATGTGTTTACAATTCTAACAAGGAGCCTAAAATACTTATGTCTGGGAAATGGACAAAGTCTATGAGTTATCAACCATGCGATAAGGAAGGAAAACCGCTTCCAGGAACTGAACTACAAGAGGTCAGATTTATTATTGTTGAATAATAATCGCTCTATTTCAAAAAAAAAAAATGATACTTTTTAAGATAAAAATGAAAAGATAAAAGTATCAATTTTACTGAAACTAAGGTAGTATTATTTTCTTTAATCATTAAAGGTAAACAGCTTCAAAGTGCTTTTTAATATGCAGATATGGAGAGTTCCTGATATTCCAGTGAAGGATAAATATCACTTCACATACTTTGCACACAAGGTAAACAGCTTCGACACTGCGCCCAAGCGGATGTTGGCATCAGACTCCCGCTTGCGTCCTGATAGATATGCACTTGAGAAGGGAGATCTGTCAAAAGTTAGCCATGAGAAAAACAGTCTAGAAGTGAGACAGCGTAAGGAGAGGATAAAGAGAGAAGCCAATGGCGATAAGTTCACTCCAAAATGGTTTGACTTGGCTAAACAAGTAGTAAGTACACCATATGGCGATACACAAATTTACAAATACAATGGTATGTACGATGAACACATGGCAACAATGATCAGCACCGGTGAGGTTGATGTGCAACCGACTGAGTTTAATCCTTGGCAGTATGGACAAGAGAAACTGGGTTAAGCCACCAAGCTCACTAAAGATTATTAAGCTCATTACGGATTTTTAAGTTGTGTATGGTTTAAAATTTTAAGCATGGTCAATATAAAAAGACTTATGGTGAGAATTATTATAATCTCACGATAATCAAGAATCAAGATTAGTTGCAGAGATGATGAAGAGAGAAAGAATAGTTGTATTTCTGAATAATAGAAAAACATAATCCAATACAGCTTCTGTTCAGACCTATTCTAGTAACAATAGTGGAGGAAGGAAGTGGAACTGATGAAGTAGATGCTATAGCAGAATTGTCACAAGACAAGGAAGTAGAAGAAGACTGTAATGTAGGAACCAAAGAAGCAGGACTTGAACTTTCAGAAGAAAAATAGAACTCATTTTCAGAGAAACAACATGTCTAGATATATAAGTTCTTTTAGTAATAGGATTATAACATTTGTAACCTTTATGTAAGATACTATATCCTATAAAGATACATTTAACATATTTAGGGGACAACTTATCAACCCTTGAATGACCCAATAATGGATAGCAGACACATCCAAAAACTCTCAACAAAGAATAATCTGGCATAGTATTATACAGGACTTGAAAATGAGACTTATTTTGAAGAACAAGAGTGGGAGTTCTGTTATTAAGATAGGTAGCTGCCAAAAAAGCATCATGCCAGTATTGTTTAGGACAAGAAGCATTAAATATCAATGTATTTCTCATTTCAGTAATATGTTTATGCTTTCTTTCAGCTGGACCATTTTGTTCTGGTGTTTTTAACTGAATACCAACATTGTCTAAGAAACCTTTAAAACAACCTTTGACTAATTCACTTACTCCATCAGTTTGAAAAGAAATAATTTTGGTATGAAAAAGATTTTCAGTAAGATTCTTAAAGTGTTGAAAACATTGTAAAGCTTCACTCATCAGTTGCATTGGATAAATCATGTTAAATCTGCTAAAATCATCTACAAAGAGTATATAATTAATATATGTGTCATGTTAATGAGTCAACAGGAGCAGGAACCCATTCACCACAATGAATGAGTTCAAGAGGTGATGAATTATGAGAAGTTGATAAAGCAAAAGGAAGTCTCTTACTTTTTTCTAATTGACAAGGATTGCAGATAGAAGAAGAATTGGAAGACTTAACAAAAATATTGTTATGAGTATGAAGTTGTTGAAGTATCTTGGAAGAAGGGTGACCCAATCTGGCATGCCAAACTTTAGAAGGAGCAACAAGAGAATAAAAAACATATTGTAGCATAGTTGAAGTAAGAGGATAAAGATTATTAACCATCTGTCCATGAGCTAAAAGAGCATGACTATGAAAATCCCTTACTTCATAACCTAGAGGATAAAATGTTATGTAGTAGACATTACCGCTAGTAAACGTAGCAATAGAAAGTAAGTTATGTTTCATGGATGGAACACTTAACACATTATCTAACTTGAAACTAAACTTTGGTGTATGAATAGTAGCATTGCCATTAAGAGAAATGGGCAAAATCTTACCATTGCCTATCATAACATTGTCCTTGCCCTGTAAGTAGAAGTATTCTGCAACAATGTTCTGTCACCATAACACTGTCCTTTCCATATGTGGAATAATCCACATATGGTCTTCTAACAATGTTTTGTCACCTGTCATGTGAGTAGAAGCACCACTATCAGAAATCCAGATTGTGTTTGAAGATGATGGATCATCATTAACTGTTACAATTGTGGCATTAAGACTGGTATAAGCATGCTGAGAAGGACCAGAAAAAAAAGCAGCATCATTTGAATATTGAACTTGATTATCTGAAGTAGCAAAATTTGCTTGAGCTCTATTTCCACCATTTGAATTTCCAGTGGGAAAAGGATGATATCTAAAGAAGCACCTTGTGGCAATATGGCCATTGTTCTTGCAAATTTCGCAAAACATTTTGGAATAATCCACATATGGTCTTCTATCACCATTTGAGTTAGATCCATTTGAAGAATTAGAACTTGAACCATGTTGGTATTGACTATTTTTGTATCCACTACCATTGTCAGGTCTACTTGCACCACCGTTCCTTTTATTGGCATTATAACCAGTAGAACCATTTCTTGCATACAATGCAGAAGAACTTTACTCATCATAAACACTGGTATTCTGGTGTTGCCTCTCAAGTAAAAATTGTTCATGGGAAAGAAATTTTTCCTTCAATTCACCAAAAGGATGTGGTTGATCTCTATTTTGTGAAGAAATCACAAACACATCATAATCACTACTCAATCCATTCATAATGAACACCATTAAATCAACGTCACTAACTTTTTCTCCAATTGCTGCCAGAGAATCAACAATAAAATTGATCTTTTGAAGATAAACCACAATAGACTGATTAGCCTTCTTGATTCCATGTAATTGAGTTCTAAGCATGTTTTTCCTAGCAAGAAATTATGTTCTAAAACTAGTATAAAGATAATCCCATATTTCTTTTGCATTCACAAGACCAAGAACATCACCACAGATAGTTGCAGTAAAAGTAGCCTTAAGACAGGTAGAAAAAAAACCAATATAATTTCCTCCAAGATATCCATTCTGGGTTAATTGTTTCAACACCATCCACGGTAATCTTATGTGGTGGTTCAACTATAACCATTCACATAACCATAAAGATCGGTAGAAACTAAAAGTCCCTCAAATTGGTCTCTCCATAACAAATAATTGGAACCATCTAATTTTATAGATACAATATTTGTAATATTATTGAAGAGAAGAGAACTTGAATTACCATTACCAACGGAAGCAGCCATATCGATTTGAATGAAGTTTTGATGTAAATTTTTCTGACTTGAATTTGAAATACTAGTATTGACGTTGTTGTTATTGTTGTTGGTCAAATATATTTGTCTTACAGATCTAGTTGGTACCATAAAATGAAATCACATATGAACCCTAAAAATTTTAGTTGTTGATAATTTGTTGAATTCGAAAAACCCAATTGAAAAAGATTATTGAAGCTTTCAAAGACAGGATCGTTACTAATCTGATACCATGAGAATTATTATAATCTCACGATAATCAAGAATCAAGATTAGTTATAGAGATGAAAGGAAAAACAATAGTTGTATTTCTGAATAATAGAAAAACATAACCCAATACAGCTTATGTTCTTACCTATTTATTACAGCAATCATACAGCTGTCTTATTCAGACATGATACAAAATCTGACTAGCTAACCAATGATACTCAAGTCAAGACTGACTTGACTTGAGTTGACTAATATTCCTATTATATGAATCGAATTCCTTGGTGTAACGGGGGAGCTATATAAACAATGTGCATCGACATATTGTCATTGTTAAATAAGTAGAGTTTTCTTTAACGTCAAAAGATCGATTACAGATGCAATAAAAAAGAAAAATAAGTTTGTTCCTGATATAAACTACAATTGTAACATTTCTGTATATATCGTTCCTCAATACGAATTTTCAAGGACTTTGACGCCTGATCCCTATATCACACGGCAACGGTCAACCAACGAATCCACGATCCGAGTTTCCACCTCCGTCAAGAAAACTGTTGCAAGCTGCATGCGCATAGAGAACAACAAAAAGCATTAGTTCTAACCTTGCATCTGTAAGTTGTTTATTCAGTCTATGTGCAAGTTTATTTTTGAGAGCTGAGATAACGAACCTGCCGGTAAAGTGGTGACTTGAACTTGAAGTCCACCGGGAAATGAAGGTCGCAAGTTCCAGGAATAGGTCCGGGATGTTAGAAAAAACGCTTTAAAATTACCAATTTTTCCATGGACTGTGTTTTGATCCCTAGACCTATTGCCCATTAGTTGTTTTTTCTTTTGAATAGATAAAACAATAGTCCCACATTGACTAAAATCTAAAGAGTTTTAGACATAAATACCATAGAGTTGGCTATAAGGGCATGGCCCTTGGGTCATTAGACTTTTGTGCTTGGGGGGGAGGCTTAGACTAGGGCAAGGTTGCCTTTCCCGTACGCGCGGTGCTTCGCACAGAAGCACGCACGCCGCCGCCGTCCGTCCGGTCGGTCGGGTCGGGCTCGGGCTCGGGCTCGGGTTCGGGTGTGGGTGTGGGTGTGGGTGTGGGTGTGGGTTCATTAGATCCTATCTTTTTGCTGAAATTTTTGGTACGTGTTTTCCACACAAGTAGAAGAATCTTTTCTTTGTCTGAACGTGCTTGTCTTGGCTTCTTTGTCTGCACGAGTTTTCTCCTGACTTCTTTGTCTGAACGTGCTTGTCTTGGCTTCTTTGTCTGCACGAGTTTTCTCCTGACTTCTTTGTCTGAACGTGCTTGTCTTGGCTTCTTTGTCTGTACGTGTTTTGTCCTGGCTCTCTTGTATGTACGTATTTGGCTTGGCAGCAACACACTGCTCCATGCCTGTCAAAACAACTTTTCTTGCACTATCTTTAACCCAACATAACCAGTTTTTCCTGTCATACGCATGGGTTTTCTTTCTTGTTTGTAACTACACAAACACTATATAAGAGAGTAGTTGTAATCTCATAAGAAATACCACAGAGAAATATCTCTTCTACTCTCCCTCAGTTTTTCTATAAACATCTCTTCTACTGTTTTAAGTTCTGCCAAGCTCTAAGGGTACCCTCATTGTATGCTACATTGAGGGGTACTAACTGTAGTTGTATCCTGGAGGTGACTCGCCAACTGTTGTAGCATCTCAGAGGAGTGGCAGGCGATATTGCCTTTAGGACAGCGTAGTCTACGTGCCTCTACATTCTCTGTGCAGCAACATCAGCAACATTATTTTGTGCTAAGTATCTTCTTCTCAGTTACTTTATTAGTATTTTTCTCAACAATCTAAAGGCAATAGCCTCTTTACTATATTTTGTAACAACATGGGAAAGAGTACTGTAGACAAACCCCCAAAGTTTAGTGGCAAAGACTTTAAACGATGGCAGTCCAAAATGTTATTCTTCTTAAAAGACCAAAGGCTAGATGAAGTTGCCTTAGAAAGACCCTCAAGAAGGCTTCATGACCGTGGTTATGAAGATAGACTGGATAGGTGGACTAGGAAAAATTACATGTGCAAAAACCATATTCTTAACTGTCTGGATGACTCCTTGTACGACTTTTATAATGCAAAAGATAATTTTACTGCTTTTGATTTATGGGAAGCCCTAGAAGAAAAATATCTTGCTGAAGCTGCTGGAAGCAAGAAGTTCTTGGTGGCTAGGTTCCTGGAATATAAGATGACTGATGAAAAGCCTGTTGTAGAACAATTCGTCGAACTCCAGCTACTCATCAACGAAATTCTTGCTGAAGGCATTCATATTGATGAATCTCTACAAGTATCCGCAGTGATTGAAAAGCTACCACCCTCATGGAACGAGTACAAGAGGAGGCTGCGACACAAGAATCGTGAAATCACCATGGTGGAGCTGGGGAAAAAGATCCAGGTGGAGGAACTTCTGTGCTGCAAAGACAAGAGCCTGATGCTGAGCAAAGACATGTCAAACAAAGCTCATGTCCTGGACGATAATGCTGCGTCAAAGAAAAAGCACGGAGAATCCAGCAAAAATGGTAAACGTAACAAACAGCGTAACTCCAAAGGTAACCATCTTAAGCCAAAGGGTGGTGTCTCCAAAAACACCATCAAAGGCGACTGCTATAACTGTGGGAAAACTGGTCATATGGCCAAGGACTGTAGGGCACCTAAAAAGACCAAAAATGATCCTAAACAGAAAAATAAGGCAAACGTAGTAGATGATTCTGGATATTTTACTGGCATGGTGTCTGAAGTCAACCTTGTCTCTAATGTGACCAATGTGAGAGACTGGTGGCTTGATTCTGGAGCCACTAGGCATGTCTGTAAGTTCAGAAATGCTTTCTCCTCCTATAACAAAGTAGGAGACGATGAGAAATTGTTTATGGGAAACTCTTCTACCTCTAAAGTGGTAGGAAAAGGCAAGGTTGAATTGAAGCTCACTTCAAGAAAAACTCTCGCATTGAATGACGTGTATCACGTCCCGGACATATGCAAGAATCTTATCTCAGAAACCATCTTACTTGGAAAAGGTTTTAAATTTGTAGCTGAGTCTAACAAAGTTGTAATCTCTAAAGGTGGTGACTTCGTAGGAAAAGGATATGTCACTGATAACATGATTAAGCTTAGTGTACTTTCTTTGAACTTGAATGATAATGCATCTTCTTCTGCTTATGTTTGTGACTCCTCACATGTTTGGCATGATAGACTAGGACATGTTAATTTCAAATCTATTGAAAGACTTGCTAAATTAGGCTGCATTCCTAAAATAAACTTTGACAGAGGTCATAAATGTGAAATTTGTGTTGAATCTAAATTTGCTAGAAAACCCTTTAACAAAAAGGTTGAACGTAGTACAACTCCCCTAGAACTAATCCACTCTGATTTGGGAGATTTGAAATCAACACCAACTAGAGGTGGGAAAAAATGGTACATCACTTTTATAGATGATCACTCAAGATACTGTCAGGTTTATCTTCTTAGAAGTAAAGATGAAGCCCTAGACGCTTTCAAATTATATAAACTTGAAGTAGAAAACCAAAGAGGTGTTACTATTAAAACTCTTAGGTCGGACCGAGGCGGTGAGTATGTGATACCTATAGGAGAATTCTGCAAACTTAATGGCATCATTCATGAAACTACTGCACCTTATTCACCTGAGTCGAATGGAGTAGCTGAAAGGAAAAACCGAACACTCATAGATATGGTGAACGCTATGTTAGCTAGTTCAGGGCTACCTTCGAACCTGTGGGGGGAAGCAATTCTCTCTGCTTGCTATATCTTGAACCGAGTTCCATTTAAGAAATCCGACAAAACTCCATATGAGTTGTGGAAAGGAAGACAACCGTCCTATGCATACTTTAAAGTGTGGGGGTGTTTGGCCAAGGTGGCCACTCCTCGTTCCAAGAAAACCAAAATAGGACCAAAAACTGTAGATTGTGTTTTCCTAGGATATCCTGAGCACACTAGTGCTTATAGGTTCATGGTAATTGGTGAGAACACCATAATGGAATCCAGAGATGCAGTGTTTTTCGAACACATTTTCCCTTTAGGGTCTGGACCTCATAAAATGGTCCGCGATGATCTCTCAGATGTTCCTTCGACTAGTCAACCCCCGTCTCTAGATGCTGAAACCGAACCTAGAAGAAGTAAGAGGGTCAGAACCGAGAAAGGTTTCGGTCCAGATTTTGTGACTCTTACGGTAGAGTCTGAACCCCAAACCTATAAGGAAGCTATGACTTCTCCGGAAGCTCCCTTCTGGGAAGAAGCTTCAAATAATGAGTGGGATTCCATTCAACAAAATGAAACTTGGGAGCTTGTAGACTTACCTCCTGGTAGTAAAACCATAGGTTGCAAGTGGGTCTTCAAAAGGAAACTTAGAACAGATGGAACTATAGAAAAACACAAAGCTAGGTTGGTAGCTAAGGGGTACAGACAACAGAAAGGATTAGATTTCTTTGACACCTATTCACCGGTCACTAGAATCACTTCTATCCGGATGTTGATTGCTATTGCTTCTATTTATGATTTGCATATACATCAGATGGATGTTAAAACTGCTTTTTTATATGGTGAATTGAATGAAGAAATTTATATGGACCAACCGGAAGGTTTTGTTGTGAAAGGTTTTGAAGATAAAGTATGCAAACTGAAAAAATCTTTGTATGGTTTAAAACAAGCACCTAAACAGTGGCATGAAAAATTTAATCATGTAATGATATCTAATGGCTTCAAGGTTAATGAATCTGATAAATGTGTTTACATTAAATCTGTGGACGATTCTCATGTTATTGTGTGCCTATATGTTGATGATATGCTCATATTAGGAAGTAACCTTGATAGTATCAATACCACTAAAAGCATGCTTAACGAAAACTTTGACATGAAAGACTTAGGCCCTGCTGATGTAATCTTAGGGATGAAAATCAGAAAGATGTCTGATGGATATAGTCTTAGTCAATCTCATTATGTTGAAACTGTGCTTAAGAGATTTAATCATGAAAAAGCTAAACCTGCAACTACTCCTTATGATCCCAATTGCAAATTGAAAAAGAACAAGGGTGAGGGTATTTATCAACTTGAGTATTCTCGTGTTATTGGCAGTCTTATGTATTTAATGAACTGTACAAGACCTGATATTGCTTATACTGTGAGTAGATTAAGCAGGTACACTTGCTACCCTGGGCAGGATCACTGGAATGCTCTCTACAGAGTTCCACGGTACCTGAGAGGAACTTCAAACTATTGCCTAAGTTTTGGGAAGTATCCTGCTGTGCTAGAAGGGTATTGTGATGCTAACTGGATATCAGACTCAGATGAGTGCAAATCCACTAGCGGGTACATCTTCACACTTGGTGGTGCGTCTGTGTCATGGAAGTCTACCAAACAGACATGTATAGCTCGATCCACCATGGAGTCTGAGTTTATAGCCTTGGAGAAAGCTGGAGAGGAAGCTGAATGGATACGAGGTTTCCTGGGTGGAATTCCACTCTGGCCCAAGCCTGTGTCTTCGATCGCAATCCACTGTGACAGTCAAGCTGCTATTGGATGCGCAAAGAATAGTGTATACAACGGAAAGTCTATACATCTTCGAAGAAGACACAAGACAGTGAAACAACTACTCTCTACTGGCATCATCTCTATAGACTTTGTAAGGTCTAAAGAGAATATTGCAGATCCTTTGACGAAAGGGTTATCTAGAGAGGTAGTTAGATCCACATCGAAGGGGATGGGACTCAAGCTCATAGAATAAATCGCCATGAAGGACACTCAACCTTGTGAATGGAGTTCCAAGATCAAGGTTCAATGAGATAACTAATTTTTGGTGATGTCGAGAGAAAGCACTATCTTTGTCCCTCCCTATGGTGTAACCGTATGATAGTGCTGCCTGCATGTTTTAGGATGATCTGTCAGGATCTTAATGAGTTCCATGGCTTTGCTTACAGCGGAGTGTGGCAGGACACTCTTAATGGACTCACCTATGTGGATGTTGGAAGTGGGGCCGCTTCCTATGAGAATTTGAGCTTTTTCTCTAGAGACATTCATTAAGTCCGAGATTTAGCCCACGGCCAAAACGGGCACAACGGCAAGAGCTTGGCAGCTTTCTTTTTCTTTGAGACATCAAAGTGTGGTTGTTATTTCTGAATTGCACTCACTGTTGACGGTTCAAGACATTGTGTTCACCGAAACAACAAGCAGTTCCGGTAACCTCTCACTATGTTAAGGTTCAATCTCTGGGACACCTTAGCCTAATATTGATGTATTATGTTTTCTCGTATTTCGTCGATATGTTTTATCATTCATGTGGGGGATTGTTAGAAAAAACGCTTTAAAATTACCAATTTTTCCATGGACTGTGTTTTGATCCCTAGACCTATTGCCCATTAGTTGTTTTTTCTTTTGAATAGATAAAACAATAGTCCCACATTGACTAAAATCTAAAGAGTTTTAGACATAAATACCATAGAGTTGGCTATAAGGGCATGGCCCTTGGGTCATTAGACTTTTGTGCTTGGGGGGGAGGCTTAGACTAGGGCAAGGTTGCCTTTCCCGTACGCGCGGTGCTTCGCACAGAAGCACGCACGCCGCCGCCGTCCGTCCGGTCGGTCGGGTCGGGCTCGGGCTCGGGTTCGGGTTCGAGTGTGGGTGTGGGTGTGGGTTCATTAGATCCTATCTTTTTGCTGAAATTTTTGGTACGTGTTTTCCACACAAGTAGAAGAATCTTTTCTTTGTCTGAACGTGCTTGTCTTGGCTTCTTTGTCTGCACGAGTTTTCTCCTGACTTCTTTGTCTGAACGTGCTTGTCTTGGCTTCTTTGTCTGCACGAGTTTTCTCCTGACTTCTTTGTCTGAACGTGCTTGTCTTGGCTTCTTTGTCTGTACGTGTTTTGTCCTGGCTCTCTTGTATGTACGTATTTGGCTTGGCAGCAACACACTGCTCCATGCCTGTCAAAACAACTTTTCTTGCACTATCTTTAACCCAACATAACCAGTTTTTCCTGTCATACGCATGGGTTTTCTTTCTTGTTTGTAACTACACAAACACTATATAAGAGAGTAGTTGTAATCTCATAAGAAATACCACAGAGAAATATCTCTTCTACTCTCCCTCAGTTTTTCTATAAACATCTCTTCTACTGTTTTAAGTTCTGCCAAGCTCTAAGGGTACCCTCATTGTATGCTACATTGAGGGGTACTAACTGTAGTTGTATCCTGGAGGTGACTCGCCAACTGTTGTAGCATCTCAGAGGAGTGGCAGGCGATATTGCCTTTAGGACAGCGTAGTCTACGTGCCTCTACATTCTCTGTGCAGCAACATCAGCAACATTATTTTGTGCTAAGTATCTTCTTCTCAGTTACTTTATTAGTATTTTTCTCAACAATCTAAAGGCAATAGCCTCTTTACTATATTTTGTAACAACATGGGAAAGAGTACTGTAGACAAACCCCCAAAGTTTAGTGGCAAAGACTTTAAACGATGGCAGTCCAAAATGTTATTCTTCTTAAAAGACCAAAGGCTAGATGAAGTTGCCTTAGAAAGACCCTCAAGAAGGCTTCATGACCGTGGTTATGAAGATAGACTGGATAGGTGGACTAGGAAAAATTACATGTGCAAAAACCATATTCTTAACTGTCTGGATGACTCCTTGTACGACTTTTATAATGCAAAAGAGAATTTTACTGCTTTTGATTTATGGGAAGCCCTAGAAGAAAAATATCTTGCTGAAGCTGCTGGAAGCAAGAAGTTCTTGGTGGCTAGGTTCCTGGAATATAAGATGACTGATGAAAAGCCTGTTGTAGAACAATTCGTCGAACTCCAGCTACTCATCAACGAAATTCTTGCTGAAGGCATGCATATTGATGAATCTCTACAAGTATCTGTAGTGATTGAAAAGCTACCACCCTCATGGAACGACTACAAGAGGAGGCTGCGACACAAGAATCGTGAAATCACCATGGTGGAGCTGGGGAAAAAGATCCAGGTGGAGGAACTTCTGTGCTGCAAAGACAAGAGCCTGATGCTGAGCAAAGACATGTCAAACAAAGCTCATGTCCTGGACGATAATGCTGCGTCAAAGAAAAGGCACGGAGAATCCAGCAAAAATGGTAAACGTAACAAACAGCGTAACTCCAAAGGTAACCATCTTAAGCCAAAGGGTGGTGTCTCCAAAAACACCATCAAAGGCGACTGCTATAACTGTGGGAAAACTGGTCATATGGCCAAGGACTGTAGGGCACCTAAAAAGACCAAAAATGATCCTAAACAGAAAAATAAGGCAAACGTAGTAGATGATTCTGGATATTTTACTGGCATGGTGTCTGAAGTCAACCTTGTCTCTAATGTGACCAATGTGAGAGACTGGTGGCTTGATTCTGGAGCCACTAGGCATGTCTGTAAGTTCAGAAATGCTTTCTCCTCCTATAACAAAGTAGGAGACGATGAGAAATTGTTTATGGGAAACTCTTCTACCTCTAAAGTGGTAGGAAAAGGCAAGGTTGAATTGAAGCTCACTTCAGGAAAAACTCTCGCATTGAATGACGTGTATCACGTCCCGGACATATGCAAGAATCTTATCTCAGAAACCATCTTACTTGGAAAAGGTTTTAAATTTGTAGCTGAGTCTAACAAAGTTGTAATCTCTAAAGGTGGTGACTTCGTAGGAAAAGGATATGTCACTGATAACATGATTAATCTTAGTGTACTTTCTTTGAACTTGAATGATAATGCATCTTCTTATGTTTGTGACTCCTCACATGTTTGGCATGATAGACTAGGACATGTTAATTTCAAATCTATTGAAAGACTTGCTAAATTAGGCTGCATTCCTAAAATAAACTTTGACAGAGGTCATAAATGTGAAATTTGTGTTGAATCTAAATTTGCTAGAAAACCCTTTAACAAAAAGGTTGAACGTAGTACAACTCCCCTAGAACTAATCCACTCCGATTTGGGAGATTTGAAATCAACACCAACTAGAGGTGGGAAAAAATGGTACATCACTTTTATAGATGATCACTCAAGATACTGTCAGGTTTATCTTCTTAGAAGTAAAGATGAAGCCCTAGACGCTTTCAAATTATATAAACTTGAAGTAGAAAACCAAAGAGGTGTTACTATTAAAACTCTTAGGTCGGACCGAGGCGGTGAGTATGTGATACCTATAGGAGAATTCTGCAAACTTAATGGCATCATTCATGAAACTACTGCACCTTATTCACCTGAGTCGAATGGAGTAGCTGAAAGGAAAAACCGAACACTCATAGATATGGTGAACGCTATGTTAGCTAGTTCAGGGCTACCTTCGAACCTGTGGGGGGAAGCAATTCTCTCTGCTTGCTATATCTTGAACCGAGTTCCATTTAAGAAATCCGACAAAACTCCATATGAGTTGTGGAAAGGAAGACAACCGTCCTATGCATACTTTAAAGTGTGGGGGTGTTTGGCCAAGGTGGCCACTCCTCGTTCCAGGAAAACCAAAATAGGACCAAAAACTGTAGATTGTGTTTTCCTAGGATATCCTGAGCACACTAGTGCTTATAGGTTCATGGTAATTGGTGAGAACACCATAATGGAATCCAGAGATGCAGTGTTTTTCGAACACATTTTCCCTTTAGGGTCTGGACCTCATAAAAGGGTCCGCGATGATCTCTCAGATGTTCCTTCGACTAGTCAACCCCCGTCTCTAGATGCTGAAACCGAACCTAGAAGAAGTAAGAGGGTCAGAACCGAGAAAGGTTTCGGTCCAGATTTTGAGACTCTTACGGTAGAGTCTGAACCCCAAACCTATAAGGAAGCTATGACTTCTCCGGAAGCTCCCTTCTGGGAAGAAGCTTCAAATAATGAGTGGGATTCCATTCAACAAAATGAAACTTGGGAGCTTGTAGACTTACCTCCTGGTAGTAAAACCATAGGTTGCAAGTGGGTCTTCAAAAGGAAACTTAGAACAGATGGAACTATAGAAAAACACAAAGCTAGGTTGGTAGCTAAGGGGTACAGACAACAGGAAGGATTAGATTTCTTTGACACCTATTCACCGGTCACTAGAATCACTTCTATCCGGATGTTGATTTCTATTGCTTCTATTTATGATTTGCATATACATCAGATGGATGTTAAAACTGCTTTTTTATATGGTGAATTGAATGAAGAAATTTATATGGACCAACCGGAAGGTTTTGTTGTGAAAGGTTTTGAAGATAAAGTATGCAAACTGAAAAAATCTTTGTATGGTTTAAAACAAGCACCTAAACAGTGGCATGAAAAATTTAATCATGTAATGATATCTAATGGCTTCAAGGTTAATGAATCTGATAAATGTGTTTACATTAAATCTGTGGACGATTCTCATGTTATTGTGTGCCTATATGTTGATGATATGCTCATATTAGGAAGTAACCTTGATAGTATCAATACCACTAAAAGCATGCTTAACGAAAACTTTGACATGAAAGACTTAGGCCCTGCTGATGTAATCTTAGGGATGAAAATCAAAAAGATGTCTGATGGATATAGTCTTAGTCAATCTCATTATGTTGAAACTGTGCTTAAGAGATTTAATCATGAAAATGCTAAACCTGCAACTACTCCTTATGATCCCAATTGCAAATTGAAAAAGAACAAGGGTGAGGGTATTTATCAACTTGAGTATTCTCGTGTTATTGGCAGTCTTATGTATTTAATGAACTGTACAAGACCTGATATTGCCTATACTGTGAGTAGATTAAGAAGGTACACTTGCAACCCTGGGCAGGATCACTGGAATGCTCTCTACAGAGTTCTACGGTACCTGAGAGGAACTTCAAACTATTGCTTAAGTTTTGGGAAGTATCCTGCTGTGCTAGAAGGGTATTGTGATGCTAACTGGATATCAGACTCAGATGAGTGCAAATCCACTAGTGGGTACATCTTCACACTTGGTGGTGCGTCTGTGTCATGGAAGTCTACCAAACAGACATGTATAGCCCGATCCACCATGGAGTCTGAGTTTATAGCCTTGGAGAAAGCTGGAGAGGAAGCTGAATGGATACGAGGTTTCCTGGGTGGAATTCCACTCCGGAGCCACCAGGCATGTCTGTAAGTTCAGAAATGCTTTCTCCTCCTATAACAAAGTAGGAGACGATGAGAAATTGTTTATGGGAAACTCTTCTACCTCTAAAGTGGTAGGAAAAGGCAAGGTTGAAATGAAGCTCACTTCAGGAAAAACTCTCGCATTGAATGACGTGTATCACGTCCCGGACATATGCAAGAATCTTATCTCAGAAACCATCTTACTTGGGAAAGGTTTTAAATTTGTAGCTGAGTCTAACAAAGTTGTAATCTCTAAAGGTGGTGACTTCGTAGGAAAAGGATATGTCACTGAAAACATGATTAAGCTTAGTGTACTTTCTTTGAACTTGAATGACAATGCATCTTCTTCTGCTTATGTTTGTGACTCCTCACATGTTTGGCATGATAGACTAGGACATGTTAATTTCAAATCCATTGAAAGACTTGCTAAATTAGGATGCATTCCTAAAATAAACTTTGAAAGAGGTCATAAATGTGAAATTTGTGTTGAATCTAAATATGTAAGAAAACCCTTCGACAAAAGGGTTGAACGTAGTACAACTCCCCTAGAATTAATCCACTCGGATTTGGGAGATTTGAAATCAACACCAACTAGAGGAGGTAAAAAATGGTACATCACTTTTATAGATGATCACTCAAGATACTGTCAGGTTTATCTTCTTAGAAGTAAAGATGAAGCCTTAGACGCTTTCAAATTATATAAACTTGAAGTAGAAAACCAAAGAGGTGTTACTATTAAAACTCTTAGGTCGGACCGAGGCGGTGAGTATGTGATACCTATAGGAGAATTCTGCAAACTTAATGGCATCATTCATGAAACTACTGCACCTTCTTCACCTGAGTCGAATGGAGTAGCTGAAAGGAAAAACCGAACACTCATAGATATGGTGAACGCTATGTTAGCTAGTTCAGGGCTACCTTCAAACCTGTGGGGGGAAGCAATTCTCTCTGCTTGCTATATCTTGAACCGAGTTCCATTTAAGAAATCCGACAAAACTCCATATGAGTTATGGAAAGGAAGACAACCGTCCTATGCATACTTTAAAGTGTGGGGGTGTTTGGCCAAGGTGGCCACTCCTCGTTCCAAGAAAACCAAACTAGGACCTAAAACTGTAGATTGTGTTTTCCTAGGATATCCTGAGCACACTAGTGCTTATAGGTTCATGGTAATTGGTGAGAACACCATAATGGAATCCAGAGATGCAGTGTTTTTCGAACACATTTTCCCTTTAGGGTATGGACCTCATAAAGGGTCCGCGATGATCTCTCAGATGTTCCTTCGACTAGTCAACCCCCGTCTCTAGATGCTGAAACCGAACCTAGAAGAAGTAAGAGGGTCAGAACCGAGAAAGGTTTCGGTCCAGATTTTGTGACTCTTACGGTAGAGTCTGAACCCCAAACCTATAAGGAAGTTATGACTTCTCCGGAAGCTCCCTTCTGGGAAGAAGCTTCAAATAATGAGTGGGATTCCATTCAACAAAATGAAACTTGGGAGCTTGTAGACTTACCTCCTGGTAGTAAAACCATAGGTTGCAAGTGGGTCTTCAAAAGGAAACTTAGAACAGATGGAACTATAGAAAAACACAAAGCTAGGTTGGTAGCTAAGGGGTACAGACAACAGGAAGGATTAGATTTCTTTGACACCTATTCACCGGTCACTAGAATCACTTCTATCCGGATGTTGATTGCTATTGCTTCTATTTATGATTTGCATATACATCAGATGGATGTTAAAACTGCTTTTTTATATGGTGAATTGAATGAAGAAATTTATATGGACCAACCGGAAGGTTTTGTTGTGAAAGGTTTTGAAGATAAAGTATGCAAACTGAAAAATCTTTGTATGGTTTAAAACAAACACCTAAACAGTGGCATGAAAAATTTAATCATGTAATGATATCTAATGGCTTCAAGGTTAATGAATCTGATAAATGTGTTTACATTAAATCTGTGGACGATTCTCATGTTATTGTGTGCCTATATGTTGATGATATGCTCATATTAGGAAGTAACCTTGATAGTATCAATACCACTAAAAGCATGCTTAAAGAAAACTTTGACATGAAAGACTTAGGCCCTGCTGATGTAATCTTAGGGATGAAAATCAGAAAGATGTCTGATGGATATAGTCTTAGTCAATCTCATTATGTTGAAACTGTGCTTAAGAGATTTAATCATGAAAAAGCTAAACCTGCAACTACTCCTTATGATCCCAATTGCAAATTGAAAAAGAACAAGGGTGAGGGTATTTATCAACTTGAGTATTCTCGTGTTATTGGCAGTCTTATGTATTTAATGAACTGTACAAGACCTGATATTGCTTATACTGTGAGTAGATTAAGCAGGTACACTTGCAACCCTGGGCAGGATCACTGGAATGCTCTCTACAGAGTTCTACGGTACCTGAGAGGAACTTCAAACTATTGCCTAAGTTTTGGGAAGTATCCTGATGTGCTAGAAGGGTATTGTGATGCTAACTGGATATCAGACTCAGATGAGTGCAAATCCACTAGCGGGTACATCTTCACACTTGGTGGTGCGTCTGTGTCATGGAAGTCTACCAAACAGACATGTATAGCACGATCCACCATGGAGTCTGAGTTTATAGCCTTGGAGAAAGCTGGAGAGGAAGCTGAATGGATACGAGGTTTCCTGGGTGGAATTCCACTCTGGCCCAAGCCTGTGTCTTCGATCGCAATCCACTGTGACAGTCAAGCTGCTATTGGATGCGCAAAGAATAGTGTATACAACGGAAAGTCTATACATCTTCGAAGAAGACACAAGACAATGAAACAACTACTCTCTACTGGCATCATCTCTATAGACTTTGTAAGGTCTAAAGAGAATATTGCAGATCCTTTGACGAAAGGGTTATCTAGAGAGGTAGTTAGATCCACATCGAAGGGGATGGGACTCAAGCTCATAGAATAAATCGCCATTAAGGACACTCAACCTTGTGAATGGAGCTCCAAGATCAAGGTTCAATGAGATAACTAATTTTTGGTGATGTCGAGAGAAAACACTATCTTTGTCCCTCCCTATGGTGTAACCGTATGATAGTGTTGCCTGCATGTTTTAGGATGATCTGTCAAGATCTTAATGAGTTCCATGGATTTGCTTAAAGCGGAGTGTGGCAGGACACTCTTAATGGACTCACCTATGTGGATGTTGGAAGTGGGGCCGCTTCCTATGAGAATTTGAGCTTTTTCTCTAGAGACATTCATTAAGTCCGGGATTTAGCCCACGGCCAAAACGGGCACAACGGCAAGAGCTTGGCAGCTTTCTTTTTCTTTGAGACATCAAAGTGTGGTTGTTATTTCTGAATTGCACTCACTGTTGACGGTTCAAGACATTGTGTTCACCGTAACAACAAGCAGTTCCGGTAACCTCTCACTAAGTTAAGGTTCAATCTCTGGGACACCTTAGCCTAATATTGATGTATTATGTTTTCTCGTATTTCGTCGATATGTTTTATCATTCATGTGGGGGATTGTTAGAAACAAACGGTTTTGTTATACCAAATTTGCATGGACTATGTTTTGATCTCTAGACCTATTGCCCACTACTTGTTTTTTTCATTTGAATAGATAAAACATTAGTCCCACATAGACTAAAATCTAAAGAGTTTTAGACTTAAATACCATACAATTGGCTATAAGGGCATGGACCTTGGTTCATTAGACTTTTATGTGAGGGGGGAAGGCCTAGACTAGGGCAAGGTTGCCTTTCCCGTACGCGCTGTGCTTCGCACAGAAGCACGCACGCCGCCGCCGTCCGTCCGGTCGGGTTCGGGTGTGGGTGTGGGTGTGGGTGATTGATATTTCTTCTATTTATGATTTGCATATACATCAGATGGATGTTAAAACTGCTTTTTTATATGGTGAATTGAATGAAGAAATTTATATGGACCAACCTGAAGGTTTTGTTGTGAAAGGTTATGAAGATAAAGTATGCAAACTGAAAAAATCTTTGTATGGTTTAAAACAAGCACCTAAACAGTGGCATGAAAAATTTAATCATGTAATGATATCTAATGGCTTCAAGGTTAATGAATCTGATAAATGTGTTTACATTAAATCTGTGGACGATTCTCATGTTATTGTGTGCCTATATGTTGATGATATGCTCATATTAGGAAGTAACCTTGATCGTATCAATACCACTAAAAGCATGCTTAACGAAAACTTTGACATGAAAGACTTAGGCCCTGCTGATGTAATCTTAGGGATGAAAATCAGAAAGATGTCTGATGGATATAGTCTTAGTCAATCTCATTATGTTGAAACTGTGCTTAAGAGATTTAATCATGAAAAAGCTAAACCTGCAACTACTCCTTATGATCCCAATTGCAAATTGAAAAAGAACAAGGGTGATGGTATTTATCAACTTGAGTATTCTCGTGTTATTGGCAGTCTTATGTATTTAATGAACTGTACAAGACCTGATATTGCTTATACTGTGAGTAGATTAAGCAGGTACACTTGCAACCCTGGGCAGGATCACTGGAATGCTCTCTACAGAGTTCTACGGTACCTGAGAGGAACTTCAAACTATTGCCTAAGTTTTGGGAAGTATCCTGCTGTGCTAGAAGGGTATTGTGATGCTAACTGGATATCAGACTCAGATGAGTGCAAATCCACTAGCGGGTACATCTTCACACTTGGTGGTGCGTCTGTGTCATGGAAGTCTACCAAACAGACATGTATAGCTCGATCCACCATGGAGTCTGAGTTTATAGCCTTGGAGAAAGCTGGAGAGGAAGCTGAATGGATACGAGGTTTCCTGGGTGGAATTCCACTCTGGCCCAAGCCTGTGTCTTCGATCGCAATCCACTGTGACAGTCAAGCTGCTATTGGATGCGCAAAGAATAGTGTATACAACGGAAAGTCTATACATCTTCGAAGAAGACACAAGACAGTGAAACAACTACTCTCTACTAGCATCATCTCTATAGACTTTGTAAGGTCTAAAGAGAATATTGCAGATCCTTTGACGAAAGGGTTATCTAGAGAGGTAGTTAGATCCACATCGAAGGGGATGGGACTCAAGCTCATAGAATAAATCGCCATGAAGGACACTCAACCTTGTGAATGGAGCTCCAAGAACAAGGTTCAATGAGATAACTAATTTTTGGTGATGTCGAGAGAAAGCACTATCTTTGTCCCTCCCTATGGTGTAACCGTATGATAGTGCTGCCTGCATGTTTTAGGATGATCTGTCAGGATCTTAATGAGTTCCATGGCTTTGCTTACAGCGGAGTGTGGCAGGACACTCTTAATGGACTCACCTATGTGGATGTTGGAAGTGGGGCCGCTTCCTATGATAATTTGAGCTTTTTCTCTAGAGACATTCATTAAGTCCGGGATTTAGCCCACGGCCAAAACGGGCACAACGGCAAGAGCTTGGCAGCTTTCTTTTTCTTTGAGACATCAAAGTGTGGTTGTTATTTCTGAATTGCACTCACTGTTGACGGTTCAAGACATTGTGTTCACCGAAACAACAAGCAGTTCCGGTAACCTCTCACTATGTTAAGGTTCAATCTCTGGGACACCTTAGCCTAATATTGATGTATTATGTTTTCTCGTATTTCGTCGATATGTTTTATCATTCATGTGGGGGATTGTTAGAAAAAACGCTTTAAAATTACCAATTTTTCCATGGACTATGTTTTGATCCCTAGACCTATTGCCCATTGATTGTTTTTTCTTTTGAATAGATAAAACAATAGTCCCACATTGACTAAAATCTAAAGAGTTTTAGACATAAATACCATAGAGTTGGCTATAAGGGCATGGCCCTTGGGTCATTAGACTTTTGTGCTTGGGGGGGAGGCTTAGACTAGGGCAAGGTTGCCTTTCCCGTATGCGCGGTGCTTCGCACAGAAGCACGCACGCCGCCGCCGCCGTCCGTCCGGTCGGTCGGTCGGTCGGGTCGGGCTCGGGCTCGGGTTCGGGTTCGGGTGTGGGTGTATTAGATCCTATCTTTTTGCTGAAATTTTTGGTACGTGTTTTCCACACAAGTAGAAGAATCTTTTCTTTGTCTGCACGTGTTTTGTCCTGACTTCTTTGTCTGAACGTGCTTGTCTTGGCTTCTTTGTCTGCACGAGTTTTGTCCTGACTTCTTTGTCTGAACGTGCTTGTCTTGGCTTCTTTGTTTGTACGTGTTTTGTCCTGGCTCCCTTGTATGTACGTATTTGGCTTGGCAGCAACACACTGCTCCATGCCTGACAAAACAACTTTTGTTGCACTATCTTTAACCCAACATAACCAGTTTTTTCTGTCATACGCATGGGTTTTCTTTCTTGTTTGTAACTACACAAACACTATATAAGAGAGTAGTTGTAATCTCAGAAAATATATACCACAGAGAAATATCTCTTCTACTCTTCCTCAGTTTTTCTGTAAACATCTCTTCTACTGTTTTAAGTTCTGCCAAGCTCTAAGGGTACCCTCATTGTATGCTACATTGAGGGGTACTAACTGTAGTTGTATCCTGGAGGTGACTCGCAAACTGCTGTAGCATCTCAGAGGAGTGGCAGGCGATATTGCCTTTAGGACAGCGTAGTTTACGTGCCTCTACATTTTCTGTGCAGCAACATCAGCAACATTATTTTGAGCTAAGTATCTTCTTCTCAGTTACTTTATTAGTAATATACCCAAAAATCTAAAGGCAATATCCTCTTTACTATATTTTGTAACAACATGGGAAAGAGTACTGTAGACAAACCCCCAAAGTTTAGTGGCAAAGACTTTAAACGATGGCAGTCCAAAATGTTATTCTTCTTAAAAGACCAAAGGCTAGATGAAGTTGCCTTAGAAAGACCCTCAAGAAGGCTTCATGACCGTGGTTATGAAGATAGACTGGATAGGTGGACTAGGAAAAATTACATGTGCAAAAACCATATTCTTAACTGTCTGGATGATTCCTTGTACGACTTTTATAATGCAAAAGATAATTTTACTGCTTTTGATTTATGGGAAGCCCTAGAAGAAAAATATCTTGCTGAAGCTGCTGGAAGCAAGAAGTTCTTGGTGGCTAGGTTCCTGGAATATAAGATGACTGATGAAAAGCCTGTTGTAGAACAATTCGTCGAACTCCAGCTACTCATCAACGAAATTCTTGCTGAAGGCATGCATATTGATGAATCTCTACAAGTATCCGCAGTGATTGAAAAGCTACCACCCTCATGGAACGAGTACAAGAGGAGGCTGCGACACAAGAATCGTGAAATCACCATGGTGGAGCTGGGGAAAAAGATCCAGGTGGAGGAACTTCTGTGCTGCAAAGACAAGAGCCTGATGCTGAGCAAAGACATGTCAAACAAAACTCTTAGGTCGGACCGAGGCGGTGAGTATGTGATACCTATAGGAGAATTCTGCAAACTTAATGGCATCATTCATGAAACTACTGCACCTTATTCACCTGAGTCGAATGGAGTAGCTGAAAGGAAAAACCGAACACTCATAGATATGGTGAACGCTATGTTAGCTAGTTCAGGGCTACCTTCGAACCTGTGGGGGGAAGCAATTCTCTCTGCTTGCTATATCTTGAACCGAGTTCCATTTAAGAAATCCGACAAAACTCCATATGAGTTGTGGAAAGGAAGACAACCGTCCTATGCAAACTTTAAAGTGTGGGGGTGTTTGGCCAAGGTGGCCACTCCTCGTTCCAAGAAAACCAAAATAGGACCAAAAACTGTAGATTGTGTTTTCCTAGGATATCCTGAGCACACTAGTGCTTATAGGTTCATGGTAATTGGTGAGAACACCATAATGGAATCCAGAGATGCAGTGTTTTTCGAACACATTTTCCCTTTAGGGTCTGGACCTCATAAAAGGGTCCGCGATGATCTCTCAGATGTTCCTTCGACTAGTCAACCCCCGTCTCTAGATGCTGAAACCGAACCTAGAAGAAGTAAGAGGGTCAGAACCGAGAAAGGTTTCGGTCCAGATTTTGTGACTCTTACGGTAGAGTCTGAACCCCAAACCTATAAGGAAGCTATGACTTCTCCGGAAGCTCCCTTCTGGGAAGAAGCTTCAAATAATGAGTGGGATTCCATTCAACAAAATGAAACTTGGGAGCTTGTAGACTTACCTCCTGGTAGTAAAACCATAGGTTGCAAGTGGGTCTTCAAAAGGAAACTTAGAACAGATGGAACTATAGAAAAACACAAAGCTAGGTTGGTAGCTAAGGGGTACAGACAACAGGAAGGATTAGATTTCTTTGATACCTATTCACCGGTCACTAGAATCACTTCTATCCGGATGCTGATTGCTATTGCTTCTATTTATGATTTGCATATACATCAGACGGATGTTAAAACTGCTTTTTTATATGGTGAATTGAATGAAGAAATTTATATGGACCAACCGGAAGGTTTTGTTGTGAAAGGTTTTGAAGATAAAGTATGCAAACTGAAAAAATCTTTGTATGGTTTAAAACAAGCACCTAAACAGTGGCATGAAAAATTTAATCATGTAATGATATCTAATGGCTTCAAGGTTAATGAATCTGATAAATGTGTTTACATTAAATCTGTGGACGATTCTCATGTTATTGTGTGCCTATATGTTGATGATATGCTCATATTAGGAAGTAACCTTGATAGTATCAATACCACTAAAAGCATGCTTAACGAAAACTTTGACATGAAAGACTTAGGCCCTGCTGATGTAATCTTAGGGATGAAAATCAGAAAGATGTCTGATGGATATAGTCTTAGTCAATCTCATTATGTTGAAACTGTGCTTAAGAGATTTAATCATGAAAAAGCTAAACCTGCAACTACTCCTTATGATCCCAATTGCAAATTGAAAAAGAACAAGGGTGAGGGTATTTATCAACTTGAGTATTCTCGTGTTATTGGCAGTCTTATGTATTTAATGAACTGTACAAGACCTGATATTGCTTATACTGTGAGTAGATTAAGCAGGTACACTTGCAACCCTGGGCAGGATCACTGGAATGCTCTCTACAGAGTTTTACGGTACCTGAGAGGAACTTCAAACTATTGCCTAAGTTTTGGGAAGTATCCTGCTGTGCTAGAAGGGTATTGTGATGCTAACTGGATATCAGACTCAGATGAGTGCAAATCCACTAGCGGGTACATCTTCACACTTGGTGGTGCGTCTGTGTCATGGAAGTCTACCAAACAGACATGTATAGCTCGATCCACCATGGAGTCTGAGTTTATAGCCTTGGAGAAAGCTGGAGAGGAAGCTGAATGGATACGAGGTTTCCTGGGTGGAATTCCACTCTGGCCCAAGCCTGTGTCTTCGATCGCAATCCACTGTGACAGTCAAGCTGCTATTGGATGCGCAAAGAATAGTGTATACAACGGAAAGTCTATACATCTTCGAAGAAGACACAAGACAGTGAAACAACTACTCTCTACTGGCATCATCTCTATAGACTTTGTAAGGTCTAAAGAGAATATTGCAGATCCTTTGACGAAAGGGTTATCTAGAGAGGTAGTTAGATCCACATCGAAGGGGATGGGACTCAAGCTCATAGAATAAATCGCCATGAAGGACACTCAACCTTGTGAATGGAGTTCCAAGATCAAGGTTCAATGAGATAACTAATTTTTGGTGATGTCGAGAGAAAGCACTATCTTTGTCCCTCCCTATGGTGTAACCGTATGATAGTGCTGCCTGCATGTTTTAGGATGATCTGTCAGGATCTTAATGAGTTCCATGGCTTTGCTTACAGCGGAGTGTGGCAGGACACTCTTAATGGACTCACCTATGTGGATGTTGGAAGTGGGGCCGCTTCCTATGAGAATTTGAGCTTTTTCTCTAGAGACATTCATTAAGTCCGAGATTTAGCCCACGGCCAAAACGGGCACAACGGCAAGAGCTTGGCAGCTTTCTTTTTCTTTGAGACATCAAAGTGTGGTTGTTATTTCTGAATTGCACTCACTGTTGACGGTTCAAGACATTGTGTTCACCGAAACAACAAGCAGTTCCGGTAACCTCTCACTATGTTAAGGTTCAATCTCTGGGACACCTTAGCCTAATATTGATGTATTATGTTTTCTCGTATTTCGTCGATATGTTTTATCATTCATGTGGGGGATTGTTAGAAAAAACGCTTTAAAATTACCAATTTTTCCATGGACTGTGTTTTGATCCCTAGACCTATTGCCCATTAGTTGTTTTTTCTTTTGAATAGATAAAACAATAGTCCCACATTGACTAAAATCTAAAGAGTTTTAGACATAAATACCATAGAGTTGGCTATAAGGGCATGGCCCTTGGGTCATTAGACTTTTGTGCTTGGGGGGGAGGCTTAGACTAGGGCAAGGTTGCCTTTCCCGTACGCGCGGTGCTTCGCACAGAAGCACGCACGCCGCCGCCGTCCGTCCGGTCGGTCGGGTCGGGCTCGGGCTCGGGTTCGGGTTCGAGTGTGGGTGTGGGTGTGGGTTCATTAGATCCTATCTTTTTGCTGAAATTTTTGGTACGTGTTTTCCACACAAGTAGAAGAATCTTTTCTTTGTCTGAACGTGCTTGTCTTGGCTTCTTTGTCTGCACGAGTTTTCTCCTGACTTCTTTGTCTGAACGTGCTTGTCTTGGCTTCTTTGTCTGCACGAGTTTTCTCCTGACTTCTTTGTCTGAACGTGCTTGTCTTGGCTTCTTTGTCTGTACGTGTTTTGTCCTGGCTCTCTTGTATGTACGTATTTGGCTTGGCAGCAACACACTGCTCCATGCCTGTCAAAACAACTTTTCTTGCACTATCTATCAACCAAATCTCTAACATTTGGAATTTCATTACCTGCAATGCTACTCAATCGTCTAATCTGGGAATATTTCCCAATACTAGTAGTACTTTTTACAAATACTCCAACACCATTTTTACGCGATAGTAATCTTGCAATGGCTGTAGAGGCCGAAGTAAAAACTATCATCATCGTCAACACTCTAGCTAGACAAAATGAAATTACTTTCTTTACTGAATCTAGACAAAATGAAGGAGAGAAAGGAAGAGATTCGAGTTTAAGATCATCTGACATGCGGTTTGTCCAAAAGATTTCTATATATTTTCATACATGTTTTATTTGAGTGGCTGACTTTCCAAGATTCTTCGGGAATGTAGAGATTCTACGTGATCTTAAGACAGTATTTTAATGACTGCAGAGAATCTTTTTGATTTTGTAAAGACAAAAAGATAATAATAATTAAATTTATTTTATTATATCATGCACGTTACAATGTAATTTAAAACAATGAGAAATAACTTATCACTCAAGCTACTTCCGCTTGTTCCTGCTTCCAAACAACAAAGACAAGTAAAAGAGAATTCCATAGAAAATACCCAGAGCCAAAATGATCCACAAGCAAATCCATTTGCTTAAATCAGTTATACCTTGTTTTCTTACTATATCAACTCCAGTTAGCATACAAGACTTATTTGGATCATCAAGCAGACACAAATTCGGGTTGTCGAATTCATTCAATAGCATGGCTTGGTACGGATACTTCACAACGGAAATATAATGGAACCAGATCCAGTACGTCGGAATATGATCTCTACTGATAAAGAAGCCGCTGAATAAAAGAAATATACCAATTGAAGGCACAGCCACAATGTAACCCAAAATAACCTGAGAAACTAATCCTGAAACCAAACTAACGAACGAATCACCTGCCCACATTGACACGAATATCACAGAAAAATAGAATAAGAAACTAGGAGATCCACCGTACAGACCGATTGACCAGAACGTTATTGATGCTAATAAAATAGATAATATGAGTACTCTGGGTATAACTATAATGGAGCGGTATAAAATGAATGATGACCGGCGGTATGCGTTATAAGCTGTTTCTCTCATGAAGATGTACCTGTCTTGAACGAAAACTGCGAGCACCTCTGTGCTACCAAAGAAGATTGTTGTAACTATAAACGCGAAGAACCCTACTCTTTGTTGAACACCTACTTCTGTTTTCTCTAGGTTCCAAAACAGACTGGCCATTATAGAAGAAACAACCACCACGGCACATATTTGATGCAGAATTGCTGACGGTTTTCGCTTTGAGTTTGTTAATGATCGTTTCATCAGCACAATCATTTCAGACCAAAATGGATTCGCAAAATTTGAGACGGTCACTGTTGGACCAGTGTCATTAGCATCATTGTAGATGAGTTTCCTCCTTGATATACGAGCACTTACTGCTTCTTTTAAGCTTAGATTGAAATTCTCGGAACTGTAAGAGGGGTGACTTTGTAGCTTCTGCCAAGATTTGTTGAATTCGACGATACATTTTCTTCCACCAGGTACACCTTCAAGTTCGCGATATAAATCAAGCATAAATTCGGTCCTTTCATCATTTTCTGGGATGGGATGACCAAAATCCGACAAGAAAAGGGAGAGATTTGTGGATGGGCCGTTGTAGACGGTTTCTCCATGGGAGAGGAATATCAGTTGGTCGAGTAGGCCAACAAGTCTGGAGCTAGGTTGGTGCACAGACATAATGACTATCCTCCCGGTACGAGCAATTCGTTGCAGGACTTTCACGACCATGAAAGCACATGATGAGTCAAGTCCTGATGTTGGCTCGTCAAGAAATAACAAAATTGGGTCATGAATTATATCAACTCCAATTGAAACGCGTCGACGTTCACCTCCGGAGATGCCTCTGTGACCTTCATCTCCTATAATGGTCTTTGCTGCATCACGCAATCCTAGCTCATCGATCACAGCTTGAACTCTTGCCAGCTTCTCGGATTTGGAGAGTGTATGAGGCAATCTAAACTCGGCGGAGAACATGAGTGTCTCTTCCACTGTTAACATGGGGTATAACAGATCATCTTGCATGACATAAGCAGATATCATTTTAAGAACCCCAGGCTCTAGATTTTCGCCGTTCATTTTCACAGATCCCTTCAAACTTTTCTTGGAGATCCTACTTGCAAGTGCGTCGATCAAAGTTGTCTTCCCAGAGCCACTAGGACCAAGAATAGCTAAAATCTCACCTTCTCTAGCTTCACCTGAGATATCATTCAACAACACTTTTTTATTAGAGAACGTACTCATTCCTGTGGTATTTTTACGACGAAACATACTTGAAAGTGTCACTTCCTCAGATGTGTTTACGTTATAGGTTAGATTATTGAAAGCGAGAACAAATGGAGTGATAGATGTCATCATCTTGCTAGGTTCTTCAAGATCATCATCACTAGACTCGGCGGTCGTCTCTCCAAACTCAATCCTTTCTAGGGTTCTTGTCATGTTGCTGCTGCTACTTTTGGATGGTTGCAACAATTTTATTTATTTTTTTGTTAGATGAGTTGAACTTTATTCAATGTAATTTCTTTTCTTTTCTTCATCAATACCGAATCAAAAAAAAAGGATAAGGTCCGATCAGAATATCTTTAGGAGAGTGTGCCTGCACATTTGGTACAAGATGTGATTAAGTTGCTGCAGACAAGATCCGCAGTGGGTGCTTTAATGACCACCAACCGACACACCCTTGGTGAATAAGATTAGGATCAAATTGTTGGTACTTGGTATACACTTCTTAGTTTGACTTCAGATCCTCTTTATTCGTTACTGATCAAATTCACTGTATATCATGTCTACTAGATGTGTACTGAAAAATCTGAGTAATGCAAAAGCTCGTTTCCTTTCTACATTTACTACTTCGTCTTTTTCTTCTTCTTATATCACTACAACTCCAGTCGAGTTTTATGCAACTCCTTTGTTATCTGCTACTACTAAGGTATGCTAGCTAGCTCTTCCATTTTAAAATTTCAAACTAGCAAAACTTGGTGATCATGCATGCATGTACAGTGGATCATGTGTTGTTAATTATCCTCCCATGTTCATATAAGAGATCTGTGAAACACCCAGCGTTCATTGACGTGCAATCACATTTTCATGATTTGAATGTTTTTATGTGTTATTAGGTTTTGGGTTTCCAAGGTACCTATTTGTGTGTGTTTCGTGCGTTCCATGGAGCCAAAATTATTCATCAAGGAAACAGCTCCGTGGTTGAGGTGAGACATCATTTATGTTGCAATCACATTATGGATGTAATTCTCACTAGGCCGCCTGCACACGCTGTTCATAAATGAAAACATGCGTGTTTCATGAAAAATAAATAATAATAATAATCATTGTAATAGCGATAATCATGCTAAATAATAAATTTTTTGATCACAAGAAAACAATAGATTTTTGTTTTTCCTTATGGTTTGGAACAGTGGTCTTCTGCTACATCATTGTCTCATTGACTCTTATAAGGAGTTAATTCTGTTAATTATGTGGTTCGATCCTCTATTTCTGCCGTGGGAGGCAGCATATGAATTAATAAAGTTTTAAAACTTTTTCTAGGTCGAATAATATATGTAAAAAATCTTATTATTGGAGTTGCACACCGGCTGGCTGGGTTTTTTGGGTTGCACTGGGTCATGAAGTAGTAATTCTTACAAGAACGATTTTTTGGGGACCATGGTTTTTTTGGGGGACCATGGCCCTATTAGGCCACTTACCTACAATTTTAAGGGGTGTCCTAAAATCATATGGGATTACTAATTTTCCCCTTACCCTAATTAAAATTAACCCTAACCTAATAACCATCTCTAACTTTATCTAAAATAAAAATAAAAACTAAAACAAAACAAAAACAGTTTTCTTCTTCTTCTTCCCCATTTCAACATCGTTTTCATCGATTAATCGTCGATTCACAAAATTTTCATCGTCGATTAATCAATCAAATATAAGAATGGTTCGTCGTAAGAGTACCAATCGACTCCCAGGAACAGGTCCCCCATTAGGGCTTCTTGCAAATCTCCCGGGTGAAATTGTTGAAGAAGTGGAACCGCAAGCTAAAGGCATCATCGAGTATAAAAGACGCCAGCCGCAACCTGATTCTGCCATGGGACCACTCCGGAGGTATTTTACAACAAACCCTTCACTTTAATTTGATTTTGATTGCTTCAATCGAATAGAAATCATCAAAATAGGGTTTTAACGGGAGTTACAGAGCCATGTTTGGTTAGGCCGATTTTCCAAAAAAAACTAGTTTACTAACCGAACTTCCTGAAAATAAAGAACACGAAGAGCAGTTCAGTTGTTTTGGATTTAAAACTAAGTAACCGAACTCCGTGTTCAGTTGTTTCGCAAAAGTTTTAAAAACTACAAAGTAACCGAACTCTACCCTTATTCCCAAAAGAAGAAAACAAATTCAGTCTAACCGAACTGTATTGTTTTCCCACTATGTTGAGTTCTCATATAACCGAACTTATCCAACACAGTTCGGTTGTTTCGCAAAAGTTTTGAAAACTACAAAGTAACCGAACTCTACCCTTATTACGAAAATAAAAAACAACAAATCCAATCTAACCGAACTGTGTTGTTTTGGCCACTATGTTGAGTTCCTAAATAACCGAACTTTGCCAACACAGTTCGGTTGTTTCGCAAAAGTTTTGAAAACTACAAAGTAACCGAACTCTACCCTTATTACGAAAATAAAAAACAACAAAAACAATCTAACCGAACTGTGTTGTTTTGGCCACTATGTTGAGTTCCTAAATAACCGAACTTTGTCAACACAGTTCGGTTGGTTCGCAAAAAAATTTAAATAAGGGAAAGTAACTGAACTCTACCCTTATTACGAAAATAAAAAACAACAAATCCAGTCTAACCGAATTGTATTGTTTTGGCCACTATGTTGAGTTCCTAAATAACCGAACTTTCCCAACACATTTCGATTGGTTCGCAAAAAATTTTAAACAAGGGAAACTAACTGAACTCCTCCCTTATTCCGAAAAAAATCAACAAATCCATTCTAACCGAACTATGTTGTTTTGGCCACTATGTTGAGTTCCTAAATAACCGAACTTTTCCAACACAGTTCGGTTGGTTCGCAAAAAAAATTAAATAAGGGAAAGTAACCGAACTCTACCCTTATCCCGAAAAAAATCAACAAATCCATTCTAACCGAACTCTGTTGTTTTGGCCACTATGTTGAGTTCCTAAATAACCGAACTTTGCCAACACAGTTCGGTTGGTTCGCAAAAAATTTTAAATAAGGGAAAGTAACCGAACTCCACCCTTATAGTGCTAGACTTTTACTCTTGTCAATGATTAATTCATCCATTTATCTTATCTTATCTTATCCATTTACTCTTGTTAGATTGTTTTGTTCCGATAAGCTAATGTCTTTTGTTTTCTTGATTAATGGTAGAGGTAAAAAATGTTCGAAATCAAAGCAACCTTTACCGGAAGAGCTGAGAACTCCCACGCCTCGAGGCAAAATACATTTTGATGCCGGTCATCGTGGAACCAAAAATGCTAAGCATGGACGTGGGTCATTACCAGGTGTTGTCATCCAATATGGTCTCAATAGAGATAATGTTGACAACGTAATCCAATAAGTAAATAAAGAGATTGTGGAAGAGATTGGCAGTCAAGAACACAATCAAGCTGGAGAAGATGAACCAGCTCAAGGATAGGGAAATGAGGGTGGCGATGATGAGGGTGGCGATGACAACGTAATCCAACAAGTAAATGAAGAGATTGTGGAAGAGATTGGCAGTCAAGAACACAATCAAGGTGGAGAAGATGAACCAGCTCAAGGAGAGGGAAATGAGTGTGGCGATGATGAGGATGGTGATGATGAGGAAGATGGAGATAAGGATGATGATGAATCAGAGGAGGACTCGGATGAAGAGGAACAAGCGGAAATAGTGGTAAAGAGACCTAAAAAGGCGCCTAAAAAGCCTTGTGCTAGATATTCATACATTCCTCATAAGGATTTGTGTTTGCCGCCAAAGAATCCAACTTATGGTACTCCAAGAGATGGCGGGGAGGTATTGATGGGATACAAAAACTCATGGGCTGCCAAGATCTTTGTGACAAAGGTATGGTTCAATCTTAACCATCAAGATTTAGATTTCTCAATCATTTTATTATATTTTGTCATATATTGTTCTTTTTAATATATATTAGTATATAAGATATGATGTTGTTTTTTTAGGATCATAAAAATGTTGTTCGTGTTTCGAAACGTCAGAAGAACAAGGAATGGAATATACAAAATGAGTGTGATGAGGTACACTTGGCGGTATTTCATTGTTTACTATGGAACAGGATACAACATGCGCACCAAAAATTTGATGTTGTCACTGCTACTGCATTTGCTGAGAGGGCTTATCCAGAGACGGATACCTTTCATCTACCTTTTGGTGAGATGGCAATAACTCTAGATGATTGTTTTAGAATCACAACCCTACTAATTACAGGAACAAGTGTTCGAGATGGCTACAATCCCTCGATGAGTTATGAAGTTCTTGAAAAATTAGTCGAAAGGTGTCTAGGATGGAGCGACAGAAAGGCACAATGTGAGTTTAGGCGAGATAACAAAGAGCCTAAGGAAGGCGATGAGTATAATGAGTTTGAGGAAAACCGCACGTACAAGAAGAAGTTGAAAAAGATCAAGCTCAAAACCTTGTTTGGTGAGTTTTCAGGGACGAAAGATTTGGTTACTAAAGGAAAGTTGGTGATGACAGAGGAGAAGATTAAGCACCATGTGACTGCTTATTTGTTATATCAACTTGGAACCATCTTCTTCCCTGACACTTCAGGCCACGTGGTAAATGCTCATTACCTCCAGCTATTGGACCCCTTGGATGAGGTGAACAACTATTCTTGGGGCATTGCGGTTCTTTCATTCGTTCAAGCGGAACTCATAAAAGCTTCAAGGCTTAGGAGTCTATATTTTGGAGGCTTATACACCCTTGTTCGGGTACCCCGTTAAATTATCGTTTGTGTGTTTGAATATATAAGTGAATGAATGTGTATTGTTACTAATCATATTGCCTATGTATTATTTGTTGCCTCTTCTCATAGGTTTGGGTGTACGACCACTTCCCTAAACTGCAATTATCTCATGCTCACTTTCCTTGGCCTTATAGGAAGCCCACGACTGGTAAATATGAATTTTTGAACGCACATGAAAAGAAAAAGGAAAAGAAGGTGTTGGAGTTAAGGGAGACATTGGATAAGTTAACAGTGGAAGATGTGGTTTTCCATCCTTACAGCCTTGCATCAGATGAAGAGGTGGAGGATGTTGATGTTATTGATTTCTCACCTATTGCGGGTTATAATGGGTCGTTGTTTTATCCAGGGGGTTGTACGATGTATAATCCTCGAAGAGTACTTAGACAACTTTTTTGTGTCCAAAGTGTCCCACAAGTGGAAAGATTCAACTTCAAGGTGAAGAAGGTCAGAACTAAGAACAGCGAGAAGAATTTCTCCCCCAAATACGATCCTGCTCCATCAGTGGACCACTGGAAGAACTTTGGGGATTATCTTGTTCCAGAAGAAGAGTTAAAAGATTCGTTTGATGAGCCAAATGCCGCTGACGATGGATTTATGGAATGGTATGAACATATATCTCATCCTCGTGTAATAAACAGTGTCCAACAAGCCCGTGCTGATAAAGCAAAAGTGACGACAATGGAGAAAGAGGCTAAGAAGGTTATGAAGGCTACCCCTATGAGTGGTGATGAAGCCTTGAACTTGTGGAATTCTGCAGTAAGATATTTACTATTATTTTTGTTTTTCAAAATGTTATACAGTATTGAAAAATAATAGTTACTTATGTTTTTGATGAGAATAGGTGAAGGCAAGTGCTAAATTTTTGAAGAAATTGATGGAAAAAATCCGGAGTGGGGAGCTGATGGACACTCGAGAACAAACAGACCTCTACAACCAAATAACTAATGTTTTTAATCCCAACCTTGTCGATACAAGCCAGGTTGATCCAAGCCAAACCATGTCGTCGAAGAGGAGTCGTCGAGAAGGGGAAGGTACAAGTCGGATGGTTCAACAAACAAGCAGTGGAGATGACACTTCTAGTGACGAAGGAAGACCTATAGCTCCTAAACGCAAAAGTAGAAAAGTTTCACGAAGTGGTCGTCATAAATGAGTGATTGCAACAATTAGTACTTTGGTTTCTTATGTTTAGAAAACCTATTGTGGATTTGGTACTTTGTTTTTTTACGGTTGGAAGACTTTTTTATCGCGGATTTGGTAGTTTGTTTCCATACGTTTGGAAGACTTATATATTAGTATAAGATATTTGACTCATATGTGTCGTTAAACTCAAATTTTTAAGAAATTATTAGGAAGTTCGGTTATTTGACTAAATTGCGTAAACAACCGAACTTGATAATCAAAAGGTTCGGTTCTTTCGCAGATTTGGTCAATTAACCGAACTCAGCAACACAAAAACTCCAAAACATCCAGGAGAAGGTTCGGTTACCTGGTATTATTTTGTAGGTAACCGAACTGTGGAGCTAAAAAACTTATGGTAGTTTTTGTTGTTCGGTTACCTGCAAAATAATACCATGTAACCGACCTTGTCCTGGATGTTTTGGAGTTTTTGTGTTGCTGAGTTCGGTTTCCCTTATTTGACGAAACCAACCGAACTGCGTAGTTCGGTTCTATCGATGCATTTCTTATATAACCGAACTCTCTATTTTGAAATTTGAATGACACAAATTTCAAGTAACGGCTATTTTTATAGACGTTATACACCTCAGTGGTATATATATATGTGTCTCATAGTTAGCATTTTGTCTCAAAATCTTCTGAAAATGGCAGATAATAGGGCTGAATTTACTCTAGATGAAGATCTCTCTCTTTGTAGAAACTACAAATTAGACTATCCAAAGAGGGATGAAGAACGAAGAATGAATGGTATTATGAGTTAAACTTATTGGGGAAAAATTCATGAGCAATTCATCTCCGACACAGGAAATCCTCATAACCGTGATCATATAGCTTTGTTACTCCGATTTGATAAGACTAAAGAGAGAGTTTTGGAATTTATGGCTATGTTTCGGATTGTAAGGCGGTATCGACTTAGAGGTGAAACATACGAGGACATTCTTTTAACAACAAAAAATGAATGGCGAAGATGGAAGAGAAAGAATTTCAAGTATGAAGATCATTTCCGCATCCTTGTGCATTTTTTCGTAACGCGTTTCGGATATTAAATGTTATGTAATTTTAGCTTTAGAAATTTCCTGCACTTTTGTTTGTTATTTTGGTGTTGTTGCTTTAGTTAACTATTGAACTTTTAAGTATCCAAATCCTATGTCCATAAGATGTTCGGTTGTTTGGGAAAGTTATAGAACAAACCGAACTAAAGTTAAATGAACATAAATGAAAACATGCCAACTCAAGAAAATAACACAAAATTAAGACCAAATACCAAAAAACACAATGTTTCATTCTTATGTTGAGGTTCAAAGCATACATAAGACCAAATGCCAAGAAACACAATGTTTCACTCACATGATATTCAAAAGCATACATATATTCTAGCCAAGGGTAAATCTAATCATCCCCAAGGGAAACTGCATGTCCGTGTATGATTTTTTCCGATTCCTCCAAAGCTTTCCACATCTTCATGTTATATTCATACATAATGCACCAACCCAACATTATGTCGGGGTTAAATCCCGACCAATAAGAGCACCCGCATATCGGTGGCAATGGACAATTGTCTTTTAACCGGAGGCCTATAAAATGGTTGTTGTTAACCAACGCAATCACCACTCTCCTATGTCTAAGTTTCTCGACACATATGGTTGTTTTGGGAGTGTATGTGAAACTACCACCTTTTGAAAAATAATGCACTACACAATTGAAAGCATCGGCGATTAAGTGCCCAAATATCGGCATTGACATCCAATGATCCCTTGTGATTGGATCGGCCCCGTGGAGACAAATGTGAAACCTAACAAGTTTCACACCTAAACTAGCATCGCCATCGGACAAAATTGTCTTGTAAAATTCCGGTTTCTCCTTTAGTGTCATCATCAACCTTTGACGAACATAAGTGATTTGATTATCATTATATAGCTTGGCACCTTGAGTGAAAGGCCATATTTGTTGTACGACTACATGGAAACCACAATTACCATCCGGAGGGACGTCATGGGTGGATATTATGTAATATCTAATGTAAGGAGGTATGTTTTCCAATTACCTTTTATCATCAAGAGGTTGTGTACCTTCCAAGTACCTTTTATCATCAAGACTTGGTTGCCTCGGTTCCGACGGAGTAGGTTGATAGCGTAACATCGGTCCTTTTTTCTTCATATCTCGTTCACTTGACTCGCCTTTTTCAATAATTTTCCTTCCCCTTTTCTTCGAATCTTCTTGGTACTTCGCCGTTGTATACTCATGCCCACAAGGATCTCTAGTAAAAGGAGTTATTTCACTTGCCTTCTTAGACAACAGCTTTGCATATTCTCTAACTTGTTTTTTTGTTTCTTTGGTTTTTGGCCTACCTCTTCCTCCCTTGCCTTTACTCGGTTCTTGCACATTCTCCAAAATGTGCGGGAAAACGATAGGCCGCATGTCATCCCAAAAGATTTGTCATTCAAGTTTGTTCATGTTTCAGTATTTTTCGATAACCGCTCTTCCCATTTCATTGTCACCAAACTCTTCACCGACACCACCCTTTGGAGGAGGGACAAAAGTTAAGTGTTGCCAATGTGGATCAATATCGCATAAAGGGATTATGTCATGTTCATACTTAGCTATCATGTGGAGACAAGGGAGCCCCATAGACTTCATCATGTTGCAAACACACACCTCTTCCGTCTTTGTTCCCCATATATCAATCAAATTCACCTCAATCATTAACCTCTTGATGCAAGCATGTGAAACATTATAGTGGAGTCCCTTGAATAACCGAAGGTCCGTCATATTCATGATGTTACCACCCTTGTCTACAATCCTTTTGTACTTAAATATGCGGCTTTTTTGGAACTTTTCTTTAATTCTCTCAATATCTCGGTTAAAGTAACTTTCCATTGCGTTTAACACAACCACAAAATTATCGACACACCCAAAGAGATTTTTCTTCAACCGGTGGTGAGCAGATTCTACCAAACTTGTCGCTTGATTCCCAAAATGTTTATAGTTATTGGTAAAAGCATAAACAAAGCGCTCTTTGTGCGGTTCCAACCATTGCTGCACCACATACGTTATTATATCCTCCGGATATTCGGGGCTAGACCACTGTTGTATAAATTCGGCAAGATTAAGATAATACTCTTCTTCGGTGAGAGACCAATTCAATGCCTCCCATTCCCCGGAGAAGGCAACCAATTTAGCGTGATTTATGGTGTATTCTTTATCGAATTTCTTTTTTGCTTCCTCTTGTTTATCAACCGGTAACTTACTAATATCTTCCAATCCTTTCCTCTTAGGTGGAAAAATTTGAGGCTGCACCTATTCATCACATTGCATCATATATGAAATGTACAAAGCATATTATATGCTAATGGGAAGACTTTTTCTATTGCTTTCATCAATGCTACGTCATTGTCCGTCACGATAACCCCGGGGATCTCATCATCTCGGTAGATCGCCTTCATTTATTGTAACGCCCAAGTGAAATTGGTTCTTGCTCGTCCTTTAGAGAAAAAAAAAAAGCAATGGTAAACGGTGACTTCGTCGACGTACGACCAACAATGTTCAACAATGGAATCTCGTATTTGTTTGTCTTGTAAGTGCAATCCATTATAAGAACTTCATGGAAGGATTGAGCCAATTGAACACTCTTTGGATGGGCAATGAAGAGATGAGTTATTTCTTCTTCCGGACCTACCTTCTTTTGAACCGTGTAGCCTTTCTCTTGAGCCGAAAAAAACAATTGTTGCATAACTTTTCTATTTTTCCATTCATTCCTTTTAATCGTCTCAATTGCATTATAAATGGTGGAAAAAGATGATTTGTTGCCTGGTTTATCTTGCTTTAATAAGCGAAGCATTGTGGAAGGTGGAACACACAATTTTCTATACTCGGCTATTTTTTCCATTTCTCGAGGAGTGAGCCTTACGGCCATTGCATGCCCTTCAAGATCATCCGGACGATGGTGGTTATGACTACCTACCACCTTATCCATAGCTAGAAACCATTTCTTCGTTGATTTCCTCTTGTTAAATACAAGTTTTAACGGACATTTGATTTTTTTTGAGAACGTTGTGTTCTTCCTCTTCGTCTTTCCTTTATACTCATAACCCTTCCTCTCCACTTCTCTCACAAACCATTTCTAAACGAGTGTTGCTTTCTTTCCCATTACAAACCAAGAAGCAATTGATTCTCTTGGCATGTTCTCTAGCCCAATTCTTCACATCAATAGGTGAGTCAAATTCTAACTCATTAGCATAGTGATGAGATGTATCTTCGAACAACATACCAATCAGATAAGGTTGCTCATGCATTGGTATTATCTACAAGAAATCACAAATAAGTTCGGTTACATGAAAATTTTATCGTGGAAACCGAACTATACGTTCGGTTTATTAAGTAATTTGGCAAGTAACCGAACAAACAAAAGGAAGAGAGTTCGGTTGTTTCGCAACAAAATTGTAAAATTCCCATGTAACCGAACTCTAGGGTTAAAAACATAGAAAGAATTTTTTTATGTAACCGAACCTTACTGTTATTCCCATTGGTTTTATTAGTCTTAAAACTGAACTCTGACCTATGAGTTCGGTTCGATCGCAAACATTTTAAAACCTCCATGTAACCGAACTGTAGGGTTAAAAACATAGAAAGAATTTTTTTTATGTAACCGAATCTTACTGTTATTCCCATTGGTTTTATTAGTCTTAAAACCGAACTCTGACCTATGAGTTCGGTTCGATCACAAACATTTTAAAACCTCCACGTAACCGAACTCTGGGGTTAAAAACATAGAAAAAATTTATTTGGCTTGTTAGGTTCGGTTGGCTACGCTCTAAGTTCAAGTTTAAGAAACAACCGAACTGACTAATCCGAGTTCGGTTGGATCGCAGAAGCATGCAGTTTGCGATCCAACCGAACCTTATACACTTATATCAAATTAATTTGTATGTAAAGTTCGGTTAGTTGCGAACCAACCGAACATAACGCTTCATGCCAGAACTTCCATTGATATGGAGTTCGGTAACCTGCGTGTTTGGATCAAGTAACCGAACTACATCTTTAGATGAGTTCGGTTCCTTGTTCATCCTCACAAGGAAACCGAACTACACCTTCAGGAGAGTTCGGTTACATGTTCTTCACATAATGTAACCGAACAGTCCCAAATCCAGTTGAAAAATTATGATTTTTAGGAAAATTTTTACCAATTAAACATACGTTATCTAAGTTTGCATCAAACCTGTTTACCCAAATACTCATCCTCCGGTGGTGGTTGATAAAATCCATCATTTTCATCTTGAGTTTCTTCTTGAATAATACAATCACCATCTAAGAAATAAGCCAAATCCGGATCATTTTGAAGATTAACAAATATAGTATGAGAGGATGGAGATGAAGAATCAGATTCATCACTTGAATACTCAAATGGGGTGAATTGGAAAAAAAAATATTTTCCATGTTTTTCTCCTTCATCTTCTCTAACTCTAATCTCACAAAAATTCTACTCATAAAAATTCACTCAACTAATAATAAACCCATCTTTTAATTTAATCTCACTAATTATTTTTAACTAAATTATTTTACTAATCATAACCTAAATTAATTAGGAGGGTAGATTAGGTATTAAATAAATATCTAGATAAGGGGTGACCTAGATTTACTTCCAATGTCTTTATCCAAAATAGAACCATGGTCCCCAAAAAATGGTTCATCTTACAAGGGCGGAACCAGAAATCTCCTTTACGCCAAGCTTGACTGTCTTTTAACCCCTGGCTTTTAAGCCTAAAATTCAAAAGCTTTAAGGCCCAAAAATAATTAAGTAGTCAAAAAGATTGTTTATTGGACTTTTAGGGCTTGGGCTTTTAGGGGTGGCTCCATCTCTTGTAAGAAGCGTGGTTGTAGCTCCGTCCCTGAATTCCTATAACCCCTCATCCAACTATTTCTATAATGGCTGAAGTACCCCCCTAATTAGATAAGTGCTAATTAGGGTGATTAACTAAACTAATTGCAATTTGTGAATACATTATGATTAATCATTCAACTAATTTCTCAAAATCAAAACTTTTTTTCATTTCTTTTTTTGTTTGATTTAGTTGATGATTTTGAATTTTTTTTGAATATTTTATAAAAATCAACCACCTAATATGATGAATCATATCCTCAAAGTTCTCGACGAAGCTTATATTTTGAGGATTTTGTAAATCCAATCCATTTAAATCCATCAAAAATCTAATTTTTTGCAGTTACAACTAGGAAATATTGTCGACCCGGCCGTAATTGGTAATTTACGGCTCAGAATTGAGGCGATCTCTGCCTTAAGTTGCTTTGGCGGTTAGGAAATGAAGAACTCCCAGCCGAAAGTGTTTTTTCTTTTTCTTTTAGTAATTATCAAAAATTATTTGTGTGTGTTATCAGAACTGCTTACGACTAGGATTTCCTAGCTATATACACCTTTTCACGGCTGAGAATCCTTACTTTCCAAACCGTATATGTGGATTATGGTTAGGAATTAGTATTTTTCCAATCGGAATATATAGGATTTACAGTAAGGAAAGTAAGAACTACGCAACCATGTACAGTTTCAAAAACTATTTTCTTTTAATCAACTTAATTGAATCGAACTTTTTAGTCAATCAAAAGCAAAAATATATGGTGGGCTTTTTTTGTTGTTTTTTTTTTAATCATCAAGAGGCGATGGAAAAGATGAAGAAGAAGAAAGGAATAAAAGTAATAGATTTTGTTTCAGGATGCGATGAAGAAGAAAAAGAAGAGAGAGTAGAATAATAGATTTAAGATCTTTTAATGATTTTCATCTTCGTCATGATGAAATTTCGATTATTATCTTCATCGTGATGAAATGAAGGAGAAGAAAAGAAAAGAAAGAGAAAAGGTTAATTATTATTTTTAATAAAAAATGAGATTATAATTTATTTATGTGGTAAGGGTAAATTTTACTTTTCATATGGACTAGTTCCCCCTATCCACACTTAGGATGGTATATATCTCATGGATCCCCAAACCACAAAGGATGGAAGCCCAATTATACATGATTGCAGACATTAGCAGGGTGTAACCGTTTAAGTGATCCTACAATCAGGATCCAATATACCTTTTTTATCTCATATGAAACGGTAGCCGGCTAATTCTCGTAACCCCATTTAGCAATCATGCAATTATAGGATTCCATATAAAGGGTTTGGGTCCATTAGAAAAAGAAAAAAGAAAAAAAATCACAGGATACCATATTTGTTTTCGTATTTAATCAGGGACCCAAAAGGATTCTCAAAACATTGTTTTCGTATTTTATTCAGGGACCCAAAAGAATTCTCAAAACATTTTTCAAGGTCCCAACAATTTAAAAATAATTAACGACCGCTAAACATGGTTCTTCCATAAGAGCAATCCTCTTTCAAGGTTTCTGCTGTTTGTGTTTACAGCTATCTTTATAACATATTTTAAGTGGCCTTTAGGGTAATGTGAATCTTGGAGGGGTTTTATCTTGAGTTTAAGATGCTGTTTTTTTTTTAATAAACCCGGGAAATGTTTGATGAAATTACCAAGAGAGGTTTTAACCAAATATCTCTACTTTCCTGGTGTGTTAACTGACACATCATAGCATGGAGGGGCGAATCAAATGTTAGATCCTAGAGTGTAAAAAAAGACTATTGAGGTAGCTATAGAGATGTACTTGGCTAGAATGTTGAGACTGATCTTTACCCTTCATCTCCATATTATTAATGCAGTCTACATGGTGTTTTGCAGGGACAATTGGACCCGTATGTATTCCGTTGTGGCTGATGATCTATTAGATGTGTCTAGTAGATTAAGGAGTATTGTTGCTGCTGAGGTGTTATAGCTTATTATTTTTTGTAATTTATCTATTCTCTTTTTGCTACATCATTGGTCCTTCGCCATGTGTATATCTGGATTTAGTAAAATGTAGGACTTCATTCTAAATAGGAGATAAACTCTCGCAGCACTAACAGGAGCTAGGAGATTTGTTAGATATAGTGATCTGATTTCGTCTTCTCCAGGTCCCTAAGCTTGCCTCAGCTGCTGAGTATTTCTTCAATATTGGGACAGAAGGAAAGAAATTTCGTCCCACGGTAGGAACTATAAGTGCTTATTTTTATTTTTTTATTCCCCTTGTTTTTTAAAATGGAGAGACTACTTCTGTTCATCGTGCTGTCGCAATGGCAATCTTTATTGATTAAAGAACAATCTGGCTTGTAAAGTGATCAACCGGAGCCTTAGCAGTTAGCATGCACGAATTGCAATCTGGGTTCATATCATAAAGGTTAGAGTTTCCTTTGTGTCAAGACTAACTGTATCAAGCTTCCTTTCTTCAAATGGAATTTAGTCTCAGGATAAAAACACTCGGATTCCTATAGTTGAAGTTCTACTTACCTGCATTGGCACTTATTCATTTTCCTCAACACCTTTAGTATCTGGATTCTTACGACAAATACTTGTCTTTAGTCACATGGGCTTATCTTTTAATCTTTATACCATTTCGTATATGTTGAGCTATATCTCTTATGTTATCTTACACTTTCCTTTAGTTCTGTTTTCTTGCTCTGCCGAAATAGTTCCGCTACCTAGCCAAGTTAAATATACAACACAATTATAAAACCCAGGCCAAGTGTTTGATTAAAAGAATACCGTTTCAGGGAAGAAATGACTGCTATGTAATTTGTACAATATTTAGAGCTGTATCCCATAATAGCATGTCTCAGTTCTCCCTTTTTGTCTGCAGTCTCTATGGATGAAGCTCATGGAGACAATGCAGTAGTAGTTAGATTTGTCTAGTTATAACTTCTTCAGGTAGTTTTCTTCGAACACTGCCCAACATATATGTTTAGCACAATTGGCCAACAAAATATGGTTTACTTCAGAAGACAAGAATTTTTAAACTCGAGATGTGCCTTAATGAAATCAACCTACAAAGGAATGGTTCTAACTTAATTAATATGGATATGTTTCTGATACAGATTATGCTGTTGATGGCATCTGCTTTAAATATGTCAACCTTAGCTCTTGATGGCGTGGTTGACTCGTCATATAACGAACTGCACTCTAGACAACTGTCTATTGCCGTGATCACAGAGATGATCCATGTAAGTTAGTCAAATTTATTCTTAATGATCATATATGCTTCTGGTGTCAGTGTCAGTGTCAGTGTCATGCTCATAAGTTAATGTTATACTCCTACATTACAGAGTTCAATTGATTCAATTTTTGTGTTCGGCAGCCAGTCTTCTTCATAATGATGTTTTGGATGATGCCGAGACAAGGCATGGTATTGGTTCATTAAAATGTTTCATGGGGAATAAGGTATATATATTTTGCTTAAATTTTAGTTGTAAGTAAAATACGAGATTGCTTCATCTGCTTATTCGCATGTGAAACTCCCCCTACTCTTAAGCAGACGGTAGATCATTGCCTTGTTAGTTACCTTATTGCAGATGTTCATGCCCCATGAAGTGATCAGGACCCATTAGGATGGGTTACGGCTGGTAGATTGTCCGGATAAAAATTTATCCAGAAAGATTATTGTAGCCTACCCCAACTTGTTTGGGACTAAATACCTGGTTGTTGTTGTTGTAAAGATGATTATATCCTTCTACTCTTTAGCATCTTTGGATGGCTGAGATCATCTAACCTTTTTGTGATTCATAACCTAGAAGTCTTACTGCTGTTCTGCTACTTGAGTTCTTCCTTTTGACTTAGCCTTAGCTCAGAGTCCAGACGAATTAGCATTGACTCGCTTGGGTTTAAACTTCTTAGTCTTATCAACATAAGCTCTAATCAGCTGAATCAGCTCTATCTCATTCATTGTGGCTTCAGACTTTCAGAGTTATGAAATCATGCTCTTCTGAGTGCTCATTGTTGAATGAGCACAACAAAGGGTTATGGAAGAGGATGATATGGTAAGCTCATAGCTCAGATAAACAATTATAAAGGGTGTCATGCTTTATCCGATCCAATATAATCAGCAAGAGTACCTAATGTATGCTGACATAGTGGAGAAGTTCCATCTTGTCCTGGATATTATATCATTATCCATTTTAAATGGGAACTATGAGATACGCATTTTATCTAGTTGCAATTCTATATTATGGAGTTTCCCATGTGGAATAAATGTGGTATATTCACTTTGAGTTTATGAAATTACTTCCTGTAGTTGTATCCTTACTTCTGCTTCTTAATGGTGCAGATGGCTGTATTAGCAGGAGACGTTCTGCTTTCAAGAGCACTTGTTGCTCTATCTTCTTTAGGCAATAATGAGGTATGTTACGAATATGATTAGGAGACCAAGTCCATGGAATTGATCCTGGCGCTTGCCATAGTGTAGATTCTCTTTTATTTCCTAGCTAGTTGATCAATCTGCTTTTGCTTCCTTCCACATTTTAGTAAATCTTCTTCAAGATGGCCATACATTAGTCTGCTACTATGGTTGTGCTATGTATCCTTATTATAGTTTCAGTTTCAAGTTTTTTGGGATCGCATTGACCCTTTTCTTTCAAATATTCGACAAAAGTACAAAAGAGTGTAATTTATCAGCACTTTTAGAACAGCATAAACTCATCACCCTTTTGTGTCTCTGTTAGTGTTGAATGTGTTAGTTGTGCTCAATGGTAAAGGATCCTACAAAATTAAGGCATTTTTTTTCTTCTCTTGCATTCCCTGGTAGGTTGATACCGTTTATAACATAGGTTGAAATCAGCATCTGCCTAATTATCACCATCTCCCTGTAGGTTGTAGATTTGATTTGGAGGTCTGTTCAGCATCTGGTTACTGGTGAAACCATGCAAATGACTGCTGCATTCGAGCAAAGATGTAGGTATGCCAATCTTCCTTATTATGTTTGTAACAAACATGAACAATTTGACAAAGCAAATACAGGTATGGGTACATCTATCAGCTTCTAACATGCTAGGTTGGCAAATAGTCAACAGACTCAAAACATGTTGTGGGCTTACGGAAATGCATATATATATATATACTTGTGTCAGTACTGATGTGATACATTCTTAATTATAAATTTTTACTTCTGGATGTTAAATTGGTAATATAAAGTTAAAGCTGTGTCCAAATACTCACAAGATATTAGCCTAGAACGTCACATATGTTCGGAATGTATCATGTACATGTATGCAGAAGATAAACATAGATCAACATGTGCAAAGTAATGGAGTGTCTGCTAGTATCAGAAACGGTGGTCATGTTTCCTCGTGTCAACCCCAGCGATAGTTTGGAAACCACCGGTGTCAAGATAATCCCCCTTTCGTTCCGCTTGCATTACTGCCACCATCAATTTCTCATTTCACCACCATCTTAAAGTTTCTTTTGAGGACTTATCAGTCCTCCTCAAAACAACCTGAACCACTTTGTTGTTTTTATCTGTCTTCCGTAGTTCTTCTCATCCCTGAGTGTTTTTGGTACTTGTTGTTCTTCACCATCATTACTACCAGCGTCAGTTTCCACTTTCCAGAGGTTATCAATATCAATCATACGTTAATGTTTGTCTTGGTCACGTGGTCTTCCCCTGCAGCTCTTAAGTATAATTCTTTTTTGGTTGCAGTATGGAATATTATATGAAAATGACGTACAACAAAACAGCAGCATTGATATCTAACAGCTGCCAAGCAGTTTCTATTATCACAGGACAAACAGCAGCGGTTTCAATGTTAGCATATGACTATGGCTGGAATATGGTGGGTTATTGTCATCTGAATTTTTTTTGCTTCTCCTAGCATTTTACCGCAAGGAAAAACTTAATGAATATTGTCTTGCTATTGTAAAACTATAAACATGAAAAGGAAAATAGGTGTCCTATCCAGGGGCTGAGCCAGAAATCTGACTATGGGGAAGCAATGTCTTGCTAGGAGGTGCAAGTGTCCAAAATTATCGGTTTGGCCAAAAATCTATTCCATTTTTACATGTATGCAAAAGTCAAGTAATTAAATCGCACATCCACTTTAATAAAAGCAGTATGTGTATCTTAACTTTATGTCTCGCTCAAACTCTTTAGGCCGCTGAAATCCTTGGCAAGAGTAATGGATTACAGAGGGCTATTGAATTGGCATCTGAGCATGCAAATATAGCTGCTGCAGCCATCATATCTCTGCCCGAGACGGATCATGCGGACGTCAGAAGATCAAGGCAAGCTCTTGTTGATCTAACTCGTTTAGTTATTACAAGAAAATAGTAATGTGGACAACATCCTGCTCTATCAAATTGCAAGGTACAGATTCCTGTTCTCAACTTCTGGTAGGAAAGCGCAGCTATCTCAGTCGGACCAAATTTTTCCGGTTAAAATGAAAGCTGAATTCTATCTCATATAAAATGGTTGTTATCATAAACATCTGAGTGGCGTTGGGATAGCTGAACCTTTGGCCACATTGGAGAACCCAAAAGACATTATGAATGATTTTCCAGTTGTAATTTTCTCTTAAGATTGATAAAGTCCTGGCAGCAGAATTTGAGCTGGCAAGACACTGGAATACAAAAGACGGGGTTGAAATTATGGTTCTTGAGCTGCACTGGTGATAGACGTTGGGTTGTCATGATCTCTATTTTTGTTGTCTTGTCTACAGATATACAAACTTTGTCTTTTAAGTACAGTTTTAAATGTCTCTGATTTGAAATTATTCCCGGAAGCCATTTAATTTTTGCATAATGGAAAATAAATAATGGTGGCGTCAATCCTAGGCTGGTTGGCAAAGAAAGAATAATAATAATACAGAAGAAATGAACATGGCATGTTCTTCTAGGTCTCTATACATATGGATTCATTTGTGTTTTTTTTTTGCTAATTTGAATTTCCGATATCTCAACCCAACTGTCATTAATCAAAAAGATGGAGAAGTAATTTTCCGAATATGCACAGACGACAAGTTAAAAATTATGATGAATTCTTGGAACAAAAAAAAAAGTATTCTCAAACAAAAATATTACTAGAACATTATTATTTACTGTTAGCAATAATTTTTGAGTTAGATGGATATGGTTTGGTTGAGGACCAGGTCGATAAAAACACTCAACCATCTATATCAATAGTTAAAAATCAAATTGACAAACAAAAAAAAATCACAAAAGGTGTTTGAATACATTCAAAAGTACACCTTAGTTAAGTTAAAAAATAAAAAGTAACTGACACCGTATTTATACGGTTTTTAGGAGTAAAAAAATTAACTTTCATTGTTTCTACTTTCGCAGAAGAAGTAGGAGTAAATTTTGAAGGAGTTCTATTTTTCAAAACCTATACCTTTTGTATTATGGATTATTTATTGAAGTCGTTTTATTTTGAAACCTATTATAGGGATCTAAATATTGAGTTTTGAGGACTCATACGATGATAAAATTGGGTTATGGAATAGTAATCCACAAAATCCCATATCCAACTATTTTTTATAGTGGCTAAATTATCCTTCATGAATTATAAATTTAAATTTATTATCTTCTCCTTCTCTTTTAATTCATAAATCATGATGGACATGATGATTATAATTTCATCGTGATGAAGATGGTGATCGTATACAAAAGACTAAATTTACTATCTCCTCCTTCTCTTTTCATTCCTAAATCATGATGAAGATGAGGATCATGAAAATATCCTATTATTCTTCTTTCTCTCTTCTTATTCTCCGTTGCAATGAAGAAGACGATTATAAAAAAAAAAAAAAAAAACTAAGAAAACTCATCATTTATTTTTGCTTTTGAAAACCCCCAAATTCGAACAATAAGCTAACCTACGGTTGGAAAAATTCATACTTCCCAACCGTACGTACAAGTTACGACATGGAATATGATTTTTTCAAACCGTAGGATTTTTGAACCCAGAATATACGGTTTGGAGTTCTTAACTCCACACCGTAGATGACGTAAGGTTGGGAAACCGTAGATGGCGCGCACGGTTGGGAAACCCCACCGTAGACAGTTCTGAAACTGTTTTTTCAAAAACCTAATTCGATCGATTCCTACCTATCCATGCATAAAAACTAATGAAATAAGATGTTTTTTTTACCTTATTAAAGTCGTTGCGGGTGGATTAAGTGGTGTTGACCGATAATGAATTATTTTGAGAATTGATGATTAATCGAAGAAATAGGCGATGGAGGTGATGGGGAAGAAAAAAATGGAAGAGTTAAAACGAGAGGAATGAAAACAAATTAGTTTTAGGTAATATTTAATAGGTTAAGAGTATTTTAGTATTTTTTTTTATGAATTAGGTCCCCTTATCTTCATTGTAGGATATTTGAATCATTAGGAGTCCTCAAAACTCTTTTCTTGGAGCCCCTATAATAGGTTTCTTTGTTTTTGGCAGTGACTAAATGTAACCACATTTGGGTTAAATGCAACCTAGATACCACTTTTGAAATTCTAACATCCTTTACTTTTAAAAGTGACTAAATGCAACCTAAAAATGTCAAATCCAACTCATAATCCAAAATAATAACCCAAAAATAACCAACCGATTTTCATGCCTTTTCCGTTACGGCAAGTTTATATTTAGGGTTTTATTTATTTATTTTTCCTTTTTCTCTTCTTCACTAATGAATTGTAAACCCTAATCATAACACGGATCCAAGTTTAGAAAATCTAGGCCAAACCCTAAATGATTCGGAAGAAAATCTTTGTTATCCAGATGAAATTAAGGTTTATGAAAACAATGAAGAGGAAAGCAATATTGTTTTTAGTGGATCGATGCTTTCAATCATTTTTTATGTACATACTGAATTTACATCTTTTATCAGTTTGATAACTTTACGTTTTAGTTGTACATGCTGAATTGACACACAGTCGTTTTGTCCTTGTTGACCTGAAGTGCCTAAAGTCAACCAGAATGAAATCAACCATTGCCCCAATGGTCAGTTATAAATGACTGACCCTTTTATTTCTTACTGAATATTGTTGATGTTGTTATCATCCAAGTCTGGTCGACTCCGAACGAAAGCAGTCATCCAAGTATGGTCGACTCCGGATGAAAGCAGTCATCCAAGTCTGGTTGACCCTATGTTTTTAGATAATTTATTTCACACCTAACTGATAGATGAGGGAAATGCTTAAGACAATCGTTTACGAGCGCCCCTAAGCTGCAATGGTTTATAATTTATGGTTGACTTTAAAGTTTTCTTACCACCTATTGATGTTGCAGTCATCCAAGTCTGGTCGACTCCGGATGAAAGCAGTCATCCAAGTCTTGTCGACCCTATGTTTTTAGATAATTACTTTCACACTAACTAGTAGATGGTGGAAATTCTTAAGTCAATCGTTTACGAGCGACCATAAGATGCAATCAATGGTGATGGTAACTTCCTCGGTTTTCATTTTTTTTAGAGAATGAATGTCTTTTTAGGGTTCTCAACTGATTCTTCGACTGAATTTCTCCATGAAAAAGAAGCTAGCAAAAAAAATCAATGGTGTTGGTAACTTCAGGGGCGGAGCCAAGATATCTTGGTTGGGAGAACAAATATAACCGTGAACGGTGACACCATCCAAAGAAACAAGCGGCCAGAGGCCACAAACTTTTTTAGCCTTTTTAAAATCTGAGTGTTCATCGGTATAGTAAAAATAGAGTCAATTTTTGGTAAATTTATACCATACACATTTCCATCATGCTTTGGAGGGCAATGGAGTGCAAGTTCTTTGGACTCTCCAATATAATGCACAAAAAATATCAGAAAAATGGATGGGAGACACTCTTGGTTATTCCCTCAAAAGCCAAAGGCCATGGCTGTCTCAATCATTTTCTGTAGAAGTTTAGGATGCTAGTTCAATTAAAATGTAAAGTAAGGGATGATATTCAAAAGTTGTGGTGAAAGGGTGATAACTGTGTGAAAATATAAAAATTCTACACACACAATAGTAAGTTTACAGAATCTAGGGAGGACAACTGTCCTCCCTAGTCCTCGTGTGGCTCCGCCTCTGGATAACTTTCTCAATCGTCTCTCGTTCTATCTCTAATAAAAAAGAAGAAATACTAAGGGTTGATTCAAATTGGTCAACGATAGAATTGTATATATCAAAATTTTAAAAATGATTTAGGTTGTATTTAACAAATTACATTTTTATGTGTGTTGTATTTAGCCAAGATTATATTTAACCGAAACGTGGATTGCATTTGGTGGCTGCCTTATTTTTTCACTTTTAAAAGTTTGTAAATGAAAAAAAAAAAGTCTCCACACACCGAAAGTAAAAAAAACATTTGGGCTGAAATAAACATTCCCCCGTAGTGGGTGCCCCTTTTATCACTCTATCTCTGTGCCACACGCTTTTGTTGCCTAGAATACATAAAGAACACGAGACAAGAGGAGGGATCAGTGACAGTGCAGCAGCAGCCTCCTCCTTCCTCTGTGAGAAGAGAGAAAATGGAGAAAGCTCTTACAAAGGTTGGGAGTCTGAAAGTTGGGAATTACTGGATCGCCAAGAAAGCCAAAGAAGAGATCTCCAACATTGGTGAAGACATCTCTGTAAGTTTCCTTTAGATTTTATTTTTTTTGTTCCCAATTTCTTCAAATGTTTCTCTTTATTACATTGTTTATGTTCTTGCTTGAATTTTAGAAAGACCCATCTCATTTATATTTGCTGCTTCAATTTCAATTGAATGTATTTTAATTTTCTGTGGATCTCTTTACTAGTAGTACGTTTCTTCTTCATCTCATTCCTCAGATTGATTTGGTAAGACATTTGGTAGAAAACACAAGATTATTAGGTTTCAAGGGATGAAACACAATTTTGATTGATTTGGTAGGAACCCAACAAGATTTTTCTAAGGAAGAAGATACACAAAGGTTGGATTTTGATGGGAAAAACTGAAATTTTTTGTGTAAATGCTAGCAACTTCTAGATTCTTTAGGTATCGGAATAATTCAACTTGAATTGATTAAAAACAAAAGTCAGCCAGTTGAATCTGCAAATGATAATTTGAGAGCAAAGTGTTGTTGATTAGATATTAGGGCAAATGAAAGATTGATAAATAAAATTGGTAATGCTTTGGTGGGAGTTTCACTGTCAGTCTGAAACAACTAGGTTTTAGGTTCAATGTAGTGTTTCATGACACGGGATTCAGTGAATATGGTCATCTAGTGAACTTCTTTTCTACTAGTCATATAGCTTCAAAATAAAATTGGGGAATTCTCTTGATTTTTCTTATTGTGTGTTGTTTTATACTGAATTGATGTGCATGGTTGCAGACCTTCTCGAATACAGTTGAGGAGAAAGCAAAATGGTTATTCAACAAGCTAAAAGGTACACAACTACCACAATCGAACTCTACTTCTTTATGTACATGGAAAATGCAAAATTATACGTTGATTCTTTTTCTTCCTAGAATTCTTTGTCATTGATTAGTTCTTTTGTGCTTGCATCAATGGTGTTACACATTTGTTATTAAGTTAGGGGAATACTTAGTGGTTTTCATTAGGTTTTTCGTATCAACATTTATTCTTTTTTTGTGTGGGGATCATGTAGTTGAATTAGACATTGATGTCATGGAGTTAAATCAGTTTGCTCAGTAATCACTGTCAGTCCATTTGCTACCAGATCGTTTTCCGAGTAGACCCTTCAATTTCTTTGTGAAAGAAAACCAAACACACCAACTTTAGGAGGACCCCTGTGCCCACCAGTAGTTAGGAGTAACTTTAACTCACATGAAGATAGACATTTTTATGGAATGCCACCCAGGAGATTTTGGGAATGCGAGGAATCGCACATGCTTAGGAAACTGGAAAACAGACAACGTCAAACCTTTGTCATATTTAGGTGTCATGTCTTTAATGGTGGGTCAGCAGATAGACGTCTAGAAAGCAATTGGATATGCAAAAAAAAAAAAAAAAAACTGGCTAAACATGATATGGCGAGAAGGGTGATGTATGTGCGTGTCTGAATCATCTGATGCTGTTGGAAACCCTTTCAAGCAACATCCTACAGGGGACCTAATCGTAGTAGTTCAAATTAGTTTGAGCTCTGATTGCGTTATTTAGTAAGACCTGTCTAACTATGCCAACATCCTATAAGGATCTAATCTAAAGACCGTCTGATTCATTGGTTTCCAAAAAATTAGGATATAATGAACCCCAAATAACCCCCATATTGTTTGAAACAGCTATGCCAGTGAGTACCATGTAAGAAACGATTTATTATGACAGGAAAAACTTGAATTGTATTATAGTGGAGGCTTTATGTAGGCGATATCAATCAGTAAATGGGTTATGTCACATAATTTTGCAGTAATGGGTATTTATGAAACTGACCAAAATCTTCTGTTGTATTGTTTATAGGGAAACCACCGAAAGCCTTGCCAGATCTTCTCAAAGAACACAACCTACCACCAGGCCTCTTCCCTAAGAACATAACATGTTATGAATTCGATGAAATAAAGGGAAAACTGGTTGTTCATTTATCCTCCGCTTGTGAAGTACTCTTCAAGGATTCATCTCTGATGAGGTATGCTACTCGTGTCAAGGCAACACTGTCCAGGGGAAAACTTACAGGGATTGAAGGAATGAAAACGAAAGTCCTGGTATGGGTTAAGGTCACAAGTGTGACTGTTGAAAGTTACAAGTCTGACAAGGTAATGATCATGGCCGGGGTAAAGAAACAAAAAGCTAGAGATATATATGAAATGCCTCGTGATTCTGTCAAGGTTGAAGAGTTTTGAGGAATTTATTCAGTCAGATAAGCTGTTGTTGTCATGCATCGTGCAGTCAGGACTTAATCCGTATACAGGAGAGTTAGATGTCTTATCTTACATACTTGAGAGAAGGGAGAAGAAATACTAGTTCAATGATGAAAGTTCCTAAACAGTTAGGTTCGAAGTAGACTAAGATTGTATTTTTAATATGACCAAAAGACTCAATGTTCCACTTACTAAGATCCTTTTTAAGATTTTTCAGTGCAATAAAACTTGGTGAACCATTAACTCTAGTTGCCCAGGATTTACACACAACATTCTCAACCTCAGGATTTAACTGCCAACATCTAAAAAACTTATAAGGAATATCAAGCTTATGTTCTTGGTGAAAACATTTAAGCAATATCGGAAAATGATTAGAATAAACTCTACCCAAATTTGTATGAGGAAGAACATACAACCATTCATTATTCATAAAACCCCTATCCAGTTTCTCAAAGACTCTTGAACACCAAGTATAAGGATTATCAAAAGCAAAAACTTCATTCATATGCATTTCAACTAAATTAGT